>NC_142803.1:62218305-62282601 GCF_049724085.1 Artemia sp. Qi Xiang Cuo | reverse complement strand
TTGACCTCATTAGACTTGATCGATAATCCTTGAATAAATTATGTCCCGTCTGCGTTAGACTCAATTGTAGATGGCAGCACGGTGTTCGTTCCTTATTCTATGCCCATATATGGTGCCCCGTCACGAGTTATAGATCCATACATTTCCCCCGCCGTTAATGCGCATGTGCAAACTTCGTCCCGGAGTCATTACACCTAGAAACAACAAATAAATCGACCTTAAAAAAAGGGGTCATTGACCCGTTCGTGGAGATACATTCTTTTGATAACCGAATTATGTATATCTCGGAGTCATTATGGCCTTTCTACTCTGAGCCATATGTATAAACTTGAGTATGTTCAGAAAATAGTGAGGAAATTTTATTGTAAAAAAGCTGAAAAAAAACTGATCAGTATAAAAAGATTTATCCTTAGGGAGCAGTTGGAGATGACACTCAGGGGCTTCCATTTCCCAATGTGGAGAATCTGGAAAAGGGTAACTATCTGCATGATCATTTTTCGAATTAAGGAGGATCATTCAGATATTGACACCAAGAAGACTTATGGTGTTGAGGCTTGCTAGAATTTGCAAAAGTGGCTGGAAAGACTGCATGTTTATCACCATAATATTGTATTTTTGTAAAGTAACGGTTTCTCTGCATAGTAGATCCATCTTTCAGAGCAGGTAGTCCAGAGAGCTCTTTTAGCTTATCTACTGCAGTATGTTTATGCAGTCCCAATGCAATTCTTATGGCTGAATTTTGGAGTATCTCAAGGGTTTTAAATAGAGTTACTGGGGCATTTACAAGGAAAGGAATGTCATATTCCATTTTAGATTGAATATACAGTTTATAAAAATCAACAATCAATTTTGGTGAATATCCCCATTTAGATCCTGCAAGTCGCTTTAAGATGATGAGTCGCTTTTAAAAGTTAAATATCAAAAAAATAACAAGTGGTTTCCCATTTAAAAGGTAATCAATGGTAATAACCCCTGAAGCGAATTTAATACCTTATATAACTAATGGGTTAGGGAGGGTTGTTTGTCAGATATAAAACACTATTGCCTTTGTTTTTAGGACGAAATTGGCAGACCAAAAGCTTTAGAAAACAGGCACACATCATCTAAGTCTTCCTGAATTATGCTTTGGAGTAAAGTTATATTCTTATTTCTATTCCACGCCAGAAGATCATCAGAAAATTCTTCATTTTTTTACTGACTTCTAAGTTTTAATTCTGAAATATACAGTGTAAATAAAAGAGGACATATGACAGTTCCTTGAAGACCATATTTTACTTGTTTTCTTGAAGACAAAGTGTCATTTATCTGAAACTGAAAAGAAAGATCAGAAAGTAGATCATCTGTCATTGACACCATTATAGATGGAAAATTTTTATTATTGACAACTTCTAGTAACTTTTTGTGTTTGAAATTTCCATAAGCATCTGTCCAATCAAACAGCACAGCAATTCAATATTCACCATCCTGCAAAGCCAATGCTATGTCTATTTCAATTCTGGTTATGGTGTCCATTGCACTGTGACCCTTTCTAGAACCTGTTTGGGAATGGGGTATCATTTGATTGACATCTGCAAACCATTCTAATCCCTTTAAAATCATACGTTCAAATAGCTTGCCCATGATGGGGAGGACTGATATTAATCTGTAAGATATTGGGCTATCGGGTGATTTCCCAGGTTTGAGAATTGGGCGAATAAGGGCAATTTTCCAGGAATTTTGGGAATTTCCCTTCTCTTCATGCCATATTACATACTTCAAGAAGTTTATTTCGAAAGGTATGAGGTGATTCGATAAGCCATTTGATGTGTACCTCATCATACCCTGGTGCTGAATTTTGATTGTATTTTTCAATGGCTGTGTCTAATGTTGTTGTTATTGTTTAGTTATATTTGAGCAAATCAACCACCAGCGTTGCCAACACTTTGACATAAATTGTAACAGTTTTGCGACCAAAGTTGTACCAAAAGAGATTAATTTTTACCATGACCAGCCTGAAGTAATAGACCATCGCCCATCGCCCTATTTTCAGTTTTGCCAAATTTTGAAGAAAACACCCATCGCCGATCGCCCAGTCTTTCAAATTCATTACAGTGTTGCCAAATTTGTTTCCTATATGATCAGTTCAGGCTGCTTTTGTGGGATATAAAGTGCTTTTAAGTCTTCAAAAGCATTTGTAAGTGATGTAGAGCATTTATAAGCGGTCTAAAGTGTTTATAAGTTGTCTAAAGTGTTCATAAGTGATCTAAAACGTTTACAATTGATCAAAAGTACTTATTAATCGTTATAAAGCATTTATAAGTGTTCATAAGCTTTTAAAAGTGATCGAAAATGTTTTAAATGATATTGGTTGTTTCACACTATAGAGATCACGCTATAGATGCGCCTTTGCATTACAAGCGTTTTAAAGTGCTTAAAGCGACTTAGAGCCTTTATAAAGATTTTTTAGTGTGTATAAGGGTTGGAAGCCTTTATAAGTGTTCAAGAGCGTTTATAAGCTGTCCAAAACGTTTTTAAGTGATCAAAAGCCTTTATAAGTGATCCAAAGTGTTTACAAGTTATCTTAAGAATTTATATATTATATTAGGTGCTTTTAAATCTTCTAAGGTTAATAAGTAATTTTAAGCGCTTATAAATGATCTAAAGCGTTTATAAGTGATCTAAAGCACTTTTAATTCATCTAAAGCACTTATTAATGGTCTAAAGCATTTATTTATAAGTGACCAAAAATATTTTTAAATATTTATAAATGATATAAAGCGTTTATGGGTGATTTAGAGCGCTAATAAGTAATCTTCAGCGTTTTTAATTGACCTAAACTTTTATAAATGAATACATCCTAAATCGTCTTCTAGAGCAGTTATAAGTTATCCAAAACCTTTTTAAAAGGTTTAAAGCTTTTATAAAAGACCTAAGGCATTTATAAATGATCAAAACCATTTACATGTTAAGTACCTTAAAGAATTTATGAGCTATCTGAAGTGATTATAAATGATAGAAAGCAAACAAGTGATTTAAAGAGTTTATAAGTGATTTAAAGTGTTTGTAGCTGATCTAATGAGTTTATGAGTGATATAAAGATTTTATAAGGGATATAAAGTGTTTGAAAGTCATCAATACTACTTTAAAGTGCTTTTAAGTGATCTTTAACGTTTACAAGTGCTTTAACAAAGAATAATTTAATATAGGGTTCCCCAAGTCTTGGTCCATTTCCTGACATTTAAAATAGATCGAAACCGTTTATAAGTGGTCTAAAGTGTTTATAAGATATAAAAGCTCTTATAAGCTATCTAAAGTAATTAGAGAATTGTCAGCACAGATGCAGGAGTGACGGTTGGAAAAGGTGTTCAGGTCGCTGACATATATTATGCTGATGATTTTGCCATCACTGAGGATGATCTACTAAAAGCCCCAATGATGATGGACAAAGTTGCAAACTAATTAACAAAGCGTTGTTAATTATTAAGTTGTTATTTATACAAAGCAGTAAATTATATCAGTACTATTTTAGACCCAAGATCTGACTCGAACTCTTGGAAAAAAGTAATCTAGTGTAAAATATTCCATTGGAAACTGGGTACATAGTTTGAAGTTGCAAATTATTTTTTTTTTTACAAATTCATCTTACCAAAAATATAAAACAGATAAATAAGGTTATCATGCCTCATTTTTAGTCCAAATCTGTTTAAATTTCGTCATACGACCCCATTAATCTCAGCAAATGAATTTGAGAACATTTGGATTTTTGCATCGCATAAGAAAAACAGAGAAAAAGACCAAGTATCGGCAACCAGTAAAACTTTTATTACAATCAGTTAAACAAACACTTACAACACTCAATCTTCTCGAAGAGCTAAAATAGATTCTTCTTCAATCTTTAGAAGTAACTATATCTAAGAATAAGAGTTATTGCTGTGGGTTTAAACATTCCAATTTTATTTCAAAGCCCAAATCTGTTGTTCCCCAGAGTGCTAATGTTTACAGAGTGACAGCATTATTTTTAGATTACAAGTGTACTTGGTGCGAAAAATGGTTCCCATATAAATAAAACAAGACTTATAAGAAGTTATTGGAGCTTTAGTGATTTTACATCTTTAGCTTCATGGATTTATTCTAAATCAATACTGTTTAGAACAAATTTGTAACTTTTCATAATTGGTAAGAGCAGAGTTTCCACCTTAACTCTCTCACTCTTATTGAGGCGCTACATTTGTCTCTGAAATTTTTTCTACTTTGGTTGTTCCTAGACTGGCATCCAAATTAACTACGTCCTAATAACTTGAATTAAAAGGAGAGGAGGCTCTTAAATCTAGGCAAATTTTAAGGGATCTGAATAGCCACTGGACTTCATAAAAACAAACAAAAAAGTTCACCTCAAATTTTTCCCACATAGACTTCCTCTTGAAACAAGATTCACAAGCAATGCATGAAATTTAAAAGCTGATTTTAGACATAAATAGATGATTCTTTTAGGTCTTCGTGACAAAAAAATACTCTAGAGGATCCTTTCAAACTGCTTAGAATGCTAATTTTGGCCAATTTTTTAGGGAGGACAAAGATACCCTGGGTATGCCTAGCAAAGAAACTTACAGTGGTAAGTTTCAATCAGATCCCCTCTTAGACCGTTCACCAAAAAATTACAAGACTTGCTCATTTAATACCTTTTTCAGTGCATACACAACGAATTTGTTGGCATAAGTTTAGAACATATAAATCATGACACAAACAGTAAGAAAAATAAACAAGTCTTTCAGCTTTTCAAAATTTAAGTTATCTTGGCCAAGAGCTGTGAGTTAACGTAATTTTAATCATTTTCAGGCCCCCTCTCTCTCAAATAAATTATGTGGTCAATTTAGGCAAGCAAACACAAACATGATTCATGAATTTTAAACTAATTCAGAAAGTAAAATTTTTAACACAGGTTAATATCAGAACGCATTGAAATGTTGTATGGATGATAATCATTTTTTTTTTCCAATAAACAAAACATTTCTCAGGTACTGAAAATCTGATTTTCCCAGCAATTCAAAAACAAAGCTTTTGGATCTTTTCGAACATTATATACGGACAAAACAATACTTTTCAATTTTTGAGCGGTTGGGTCTCTTGACCCAAAGATATATAATCCCGAATAATATCATGAACAAAATGGTGCACCTGTGGCTGAAATTTATCTTAGGGCTCTTTTTGTTCTTCTTTTAATTGAACCAGAGAAATACAGTGTGGATCGTTTTTAAAGAAGAAAAAGAGACAAAGGAGCCACAAATTTGTTATTGTCAATTAATCCCTGGTTCATTACACGTAAACGGTTCACACGTAAACATTACACGTAAACGGTTTCTCACCCGTATGCATTCTTTGATGGGTGTTCAAACTTGATGACTGAGAAAAGGTCTTGTCACAAACATCACACGTAAACGGTTTCTCACCCGTATGAATTCTTTGATGTGTGTTCAAATGTGATGACTGAGCAAAGGTCTTGTCACAAACAGCACACTTATACGGTTTCTCACCCATATGAATTCTTCGAGGCTTGTTCAAATCTGATGACCGAGAAAAGCTATTGTCACAAACATCACAATTAAACGGATTTTCTCCAGTATGTACTCTGTGTTGATTGTTAAAATTCCCTGCATTATGAAAGGACTTGTAACAAACATAACAAGAAAAAGTTTTAACAAACTTATGAATTATGTTATGTTTTTTAAAATCTGCTGGGTGAGCAAACGTCTTCTCACAAAAATCACAATTAAACGGTTTTTCTCCCGTATGTACTCTTTGGTGCTGGTTCAAACTTCCTGCTCGAGAAAAGGCCTTGTCACATGAGGAAAACACGATTTTCGTCTTTTTTTTTATCCAATGAGACTCGCCATGTTCTTCTAGCTAAATGTTTAAAACAACTCGTTCCTAAACAGACAAAAAACTTTTGACTTCATCTGCACAAAATGAATTCAGTACTTTTGTTTGAATCTTGTGTTTTCAGTAAATTAATATTCTACACTAAAAATTTCTGGTAGGGAGTTCTGATAATAACAGCCGATTTTCTTCTTCTTTCAAATTCACCTTGGAATCAAAATAATAGACAGATTTATTTCTTTATCTCTTGATTTGAATGAAAATATACACTATAAATATAGATTATAAGATATATATATATATAGCATTAAGGCTTATTATCAAGCCTTCTTAAAACAATATAACTTGCAAAACTACTTTCAAGTAACAATTTAAAAATGTTCATTAAAGAATACAAAAACGGCTAGGAAAACACCCACACATTGGAATACGATAAAACAAAAGTGCCATATCACGTTTAAGTCTCTTTGTCCTGTTTTTGTCCAATAAAATAATATACAATATATTTCAAACAACAATAATACAATGTTTCCAATAAACCTTTAGTGCTAGAACATTTGGGTTGCAATTCCCGGGGGTCGTATTCAAACTTACATGGTCCTGAAGTACTAGGTCACTTGCGCAAGGGAACATCTTCCAGTTTTGGTGACAAATATGGTTTGGAAAATGAAAGGGCTTCTCACTGTCATCTGGTATAGCATCTTCAACTTCCAAAACAAAATTTAAATTCAACAGACATAGAAAAGTTTAAAATAAAGCTTAGTTAGCAAATCTGACAATTTTTACTTTTTAGTTACGTGTTGCCTCCTCCTCAATATCTTGCTCTTAACGCTAAAATTTTTAGTACTTTTGAAAAAACCTTCTTATTGTTCCAATTAAACCAAACTAGTGTTTTAGAAGTCCTCCTAAAAGAATTGGGCCCAAATTAAAACTTTTACTAGCGTAAAGAACGAGGTTTTGAGGAGGAGCTAACCCCCTTCATATACATAATAATTTCTGTTCGTTTTAAGTTTTAATGTTGCTCCTTACGTCTGGTTGGAAAAACTTGTTTTTTTATTTAAATTCTAATAATTTTTTAAATAATCCCAAGATATCTGGGCAACCTCCCCGGAGAAAGACCCTTATCACGGATATATCCTCTAGACAATTTAATCCTGGTGAAAATTTACCCAAGCAATTACCCTTAACAACCCAGCGCGTAAAACTGAGACGGAAAAGAGAAAGCAAGAAATATAAAAAAATTGCATAGGAATTCTGTAAAATTCCCCCAGTGTTAAATGTCTAGGGCAACTAGGGGGCCTAGTTGCCCTTCAGTCTTTTTGGTCACTTAAAAATGGCACTAAAACTTTTGATTTCCATTTGAATGAGCCCCCTCACAATACTCTAGGATCACGGGTCCTATATTATCCCTACTTAAAAAAAACACAAAAAAAAAAGCACCCGAAAGTCCGCTTTTTTAGATTTTCGCTTACTATTGAGCCAGGTCGCTCCTTACTTACAGTTTGTTACCACGACCAGTTTGATAATAAAACCTACAAAACCATTTTCAAGCGAAAATTAAAAATGTTCATAAAACACTACAAAAACGGTTAGGAAAACACCTGCACAATGGAATACGATAAAATCAAAGTTCCATCTTAAGATTCAGTCCCTTTGTCCTATTTTCGTCCAATAAAATAATATCCAATATATTTCAATAAATAGAAACACAATGTTTCAGATGTACCTTCATTGTTAGAATAGTTGGATTCCTGTGTGTTGTATTAAAATTTACATGGTCCTGATATGCTAGGTTGATCAAAGTTGATCAAAGAAACATCTTCACATTTTGGTAACAAACCATGGTTCGAAAAATGTGAGGGCTTCTTGCTGCGACCTGGTAGAGCATCTTCAACTTCTAAAGCAAAATTTAAATTAAACAGACATAAAAAAATTTAAAAGTTAAGCTCACTAAGCAAATCTGACAGCTTTTGCTTTTTAGTTACGTGTTGCCTCCTCCTCCTCAACACCTTTCTCTTTATGCTAAAGTTTTTAGTACTTTTGAAAAAGCTTCTTATTGTTCCAATTAAACAGACATAGTGTTTCAGAAGTCTTTCTTAAGGAATTGGGACAAAATCAAAACTTTGGCGTAAAGAGCGAGGTGTTGAGGAGAGGACAAGCCCCTTCATAAACGAAATAAACTCTGTTCATTTTAAGTTTCAATGTTGCTCCTTACTTCCAGTTGGAAAAACTTGTTTTTTTTTATTTAATATCTAACTATTTTATAGATAATCCCAGGAAATCTGGGCCACCTCCACAGAGAAATACCCTCCCCACGGATATATCATATAGACAATTCGATCCGGGTGAAAATTAACCCAGGCAATTACCCTTAACCACTCAGATCGTAAAATTGAGACGTAAAAGAGAAAGCAAAAGAAAAAGAGAATTGTATAGGAATTCTGGCAAATTCCCCCAATGTATATTTCCTTTGACAAGTTCACCCCCCGGAAACTTCCCTCTCCATGGAAAGTTCCCCCTGATAAAACCCCCAGCATGTAATTCGTCTTGTCACCCTAAAATGTATGCATGCTTACAATAATAAATAGAACGCGTAAACCGTAAAAAATTTTTATAGCTTATAAGCTTGTCTCTGGGGGCTGTGGGGTCATGTTAAATCCAAAGTAATGGTTATTCAGCCTTTCAGCTGTGATGAATACAATTGCTATTTCAAAATTTTTATCGGGTGATTTGGGGGAAAAAGGGAGTTGTGGAGGGGACCTAGTTGCCCTCCAATCTTTCTGATCACTCAAAAAGAGCACTAAAACTTTTGATTTCCGTTTGAATGAGCCCTCTCAAGGTACTCTAGGATCGATACGGTACTAGGGTGATCGATACGATCACAACTACAAATAAACAGGCACCCATGATCTTTTTTCTGGCAAAAAATACAAAATTCTGCATTTTTGCAGATAGCAGCTTGAAACCTCAACAACAAGTTCTCTGATACGCTGAGCCTCATGGTATGATTTTCATTAAGATTCAATGACTATTAGGGGGTGTTTTCCCCTTTTTTCGAAAATAAGGAAAATTTTGTCAGGATCGTAGCCATTGATTGGTAAGACTAAACTTACTGCATTTTATATATTTGAAATCAGCATAAAAATGCAATTCTTTTGATGTATCTATTGGTATCAAAATTACATTTTTAGAGTTTCGGTTACTATTGAGCCGCGTCACTCCTTACTTACAGTTCGTTACCACGAACTGTTTGAAAATAAAACCTATCAAACCACTTTCAAGTAAAATTTTAGAAAGTTCATAAAAGACAACAAAAACAGTTTGGCAAACACCTGCAAGATTGGAATAAGATAAAACAAAAGTTCCATCTTAAGATTAAGTCCCTTTGTCCTATTTTTGTCGAATAAAATATTATTCAATACGTTTAAATTAATGAAAACACAATGTTTGAGATGTACCTTCATTGTTAGAATATTTGGATTCCTGGATGTCGTATTTAAATTTACATAGTTCTGAAATGCTATGTAAATTAAGCAAAGGAACATCTTCCCGCTTCTGTGACAAATGATGAATTAGAAAATGAAAGGGATTCTCGCTGTCACCCGATAAAGCATCTTCAACTTCTAAAAGGGGATTCTAAATCAAACAGACATAGAAAAATTAAAAGTAAAGCTTACTAAGCAAATCTGACAGCTTTTTCTTTTTAAATAGGCTATGCGTAAAAATGTGGATATACAGACATCACATATATACATAAAATCAGCTGTATATGTAGGTTTTTTTTCCCAACTTATTTTAGAAATCTACTTTTCATAAGGCAAAAGAAAACCAGAAACATTCAAGAAATGTCCCTAACATAAAACAAACTAAAACCTGAAATTCATAACATAGAACACGCTGCTGGATAAGTGTAGTTGCCTTAAATTAACCAAAAATCATATAACAAAAAATAATAGGATAACACAGCCCCCCCAGAACCTGGGGGCAAGTGTTGTAATTTATGCCCTCTGGGCATATAAGGTTTTAATGGAAGATATATTAGTATAAACTTCGGAGGGGACTCATTCAATTATAAATCTGAATTTTTAGTTCTTTTTTTGAGTCAAAAGTAATCTGATGGTAGCTACCCCCCCCCCTCCCAAACCAACCATCTTTTCCCCAAATGCGTCTGCCAATTTTTTGAGATTTTTATTTTATCTAAAATAGACCAAAGATCATACAGTAAAAACTCAGGGGTTTACACCCCCCTCCCCAGAGCCCGGGGTATATAAAGTTTTTATGGAAGGAATGATCATATAGCTTCGTCAGGCGCTCTTCCTATTGGAAATTAAAAGTTCTAGTTCTCTTTTTTAAAAACAAAAGGGACCAGAGGGCAACTAGACCCCTGCTTCTTTACCTTAAAGTTATCCGATCAAATTTTTGAAATAGCCACTTTGTTAAAATAAGTCAAAAGATCAGTTAACAAAAACTCGTGTCAACACAAACCCATAGAGCCCTGGGACAAGTGTTTCATGTTATATCCAGGGGGCATATAAGGTGCTTATGCAAGGGTTTTGAAAATATTTCAAAGATCAGAAAAGCCAAATCCCCACCCCAACTCAAAAACTTATAAAAGATATTTTACTCCATAGCTCAAGCAAGCTGACCCCTGGCCTTCTCTTTATGGCCCGACCCCCCCCCCGAAAAAAACTTATTAACGAGTTTTTATTTAAAAAATAATGGCAACTCACCCCTTGCCCTCCATGGCCTGCCCCCCCCCCCCCCACACACACACAAAAAAAAACTATTAACGATATTTTATTCCAAGACTTGGGAGCTGACACCTGGTCCTCCATGGCCCAAAACCCCTCCCTCGCCCCAAAAATTATTAATGATAAATCATGGGAACTGATCCCTGACCCTCCATCCCTCTGGTCCATTTATTCAGGTCAACTGAAAAAAAAAATCAAAGCTTAACAATCATAAAAAATAGACAATTAAAAGTAAAAAAAAAACAAAATACCACTGAATCAGGGTTTTCTGCATTAGTTCCCAAAACATAAAATACAAAATATAGTCTCACAAAGTTTAGCAGCTGATTTCAACTAACTTTACTTGTATTATGATTAGCTATTCCCATCTGAGCCCCCATAGCTACCCCTGATGTGTTGGAAATATTTCGTTCATCATCCCTGGACAGAAAAAAGACTGACAGAAAATTTTTCTCCAAGACAATTAATTGTCTCACCAAACTTAAAAATTAAAGCTAATAAATTGAATTTGACTGTGTTTTGCACCACAAAGAAGCCACTATTATCACCACTCAGCTTTTAATCGTTAAATCAAAGTACAAATACAGTTAATTTTTTTTTCTTAGCATCACGTAATGAGCAGGGAGAAAAAAAGGAATAATTATTTTCTAAAACAAAGTATCTTTTATTTTATTCAGACATTAACTGTAAAAATTACCGTTTTTAATGAAACAATCTTCAGAAACTGTGTTGGGATCGAAAATTTTCAGAAATTGTGGCTAGTCTATGAAAGATATTGGAACGGAGTTAATGCAAATTATGAGAAATACAATACTATCATTAAAACTTGGATACAACACAGATTTCAGTCAGGAGAGTCCTAAAATACAAAAGATATTAGGATTGATGACTAAGAATGACTTTTAACCACTGTAGAGCAGATTTTATCTTGATACAGTTGAAAGAAAACTCAACTCCTTCAACAGTCAAAGCCATTACAAATTTGATTATTATTTTTTTAGAGGGTGCTAAAATACTAAAACTGTCTTTTTGATGTAACTAAATTTAAAGTGTAGTTGTGGATTTTAAGTTATAGTAAAATTTCACAGTAAAAAAGCAAAATACAGCTGTTAGTAAATTTATCAATCCGAAATTTAGAAAATTTGGTTTACTTAACGAAATGAAAGCTTTATTCATGGTTTTAATACTTTAAACACATTAAAGTGTAGGCCTATTATGTACATCTTATGTACGTCCAAGCAATTTAAATTCTAATCTGAAGTGAAACTCAAGCAATTTGCGAAATATTTCTAGAAAAATAAGTCTTTTGTCTTTTAATATAGGCTAAACTAAAATGTAACAACATTTGCCTAAAATATTACTGAGAAATTAATCGATTGTTTGACTAAGGATCTTCCTGGGACCCACTTATGCCAAGGTCTAAATTTGGCTTAAATTACTCTTGTAGCCAAATATTGTTTCATCTTTACCAATTTATTATGAAATCAATTTCACTCTTTCACTAAAACTCTTTAATTACACTTGAAGGTGATATTTAAATGTAAAACAAAACAAAAATATCCCTATTCAATATGTTTTCTATATATCATGGTTACAGTGACAGCTGTAACATAATAACGAGCAAACCCAACTAAAAGTAAAAACAATACATTCTTTTTATTTTAGTCCAAAAGTCAATTTGTTTTATTCAAATAGTTATTCAGAGGGTCAGAGACCTTCCGTCATTTATCCTACTCGCCTTATTGTGAGCGATTTGAAAATTTATTCTGAGCTTCATTTAAAAAGGCAGGGGAATGCTAAAATGCTTCAATTTGCGTTCTTTTAGTTTTCGATTTAGTTTCTGTTTTGGGTTTATTTTTGAACTGCGCTTATCCAAATAACTTGAAAACTATTATTCTTATAAATAATTAATTTTATTATTATTTTATTTCTTAAAATCTTATAAATTTATTGTTCTGCAAAATCAATCTGTTTTCCGCAAAACACAATATGTCGTAACTGTGGGTTATACCAAGAGCTGTCATTTACATCTTCCTCCACTTGTCGCATCTTCATGTCACCTTTGGGATAGCTGTTTGTGCCTCGCAATATTCCTTCCAAATTCAAGTTTCCGATTTGTTTTTAGAACCCTTTAGAGAGCAAGTGACGTAATGTAAAAGGCCAATCCGATTCATTTGGAAATTGTGGAGATGACAATAAAATTCGACCAAACTAACAGCAACCTCCAAAAAATCACCTTTGTAGGCTACTATTTCCTCTAACTCTTTCCTTTTTGCTTTTATTAGATCTAATAGAAAGAATTCACTTTCGTCAACCAGTAGTGATTGATATAATTGTCCTAGAACAAGTGATAACCCAGCAAACAAAACTCTTGATGAGGTCAAAGCTACCAAAAGCCAATGGAGTGCAGCTAAACTAGCAAATAAAAAAAATCCATTTCAATTATAATTCATAAGTTTGTTCATGTTTATTAACCTTCAAGATTTAGTTAAGGGTGACGGACCTGGGGTTTTGTGACCTTTTTTGGTTGTTTAAGTAATATAGTCTTCACTTTTTATAGATCCCCCTTATCCCCTGAATGTTGAGAGAAGAGTGACCCATTTTTTGCACTATCGACATTCGTTTTCGTTTTATTCTTCTGTAATAACATCAGAGCTGGAAGTTGTTTTATAATGTGGGTTCTAATTACTTAATAATTTAGTTCTTTTTGTGGGTTTAGTTGTTGTTTTACAGTGTTATATTTAAAAACAAGTGTTGTTTTTTCTCTCTTACCTTAAATTTTTTTTTTGGCTTTTCGGTTTTTTCCGTTGAAACTCCTGGACGTGGGGCCAAAATATTTGGGATTTTTTAAATTAAAATGTTGTTTTTTTTCTATTTTTTGTTTACTTGGTTGAAATTAAAACCTGTTTTTCTTGCTTAATTTTTTGTAAATAGAAAAGCAGTGTGGTCTAAGGAAATTATTTACATCTAGCCTAGAGGTGGCAAAAGACCAAATCAATTTTATTATTTTAGAATTTAGCAAAAAAAAACAGACCAATTTAATTACGTAAAAAAAGTTTTTAGAAAAGTGTAAAGTAAATAAAATAATTATAAAATCGTTTTGTTTCAAGCACCATTTAAATACATATGATGAAGTTAATCACACGAGAAAGGTAGATTTACTAAATTTAAATTATTTGCTGAAAGAGAAACGTTTCCAGAGGTCACAAATTGTAAAAGAAATAGAATTGTTTTTTAATAGCCTTTGCGGTTTTTTTTAATACCTACCACTTCAATCAAATTATATCAATTTTCAAAAATTCTTTTGAACATGTTTTATGATTATCTAGAAAAAGATTAAACCAGAATTTTTTTGCAATTGAAATGGGAACATGAAAAATAAAAAATATGACTGTATAAACCTAAACATTTCCGGGCCCAAGTATGATTAATTTAAGCAAAAGGGAGGTAACCAAAGAATAAAAAGAAATACTTGTGAATGGTGTAAAATTCGGACTAAATCCTAAAAAAGTACCAATAGAAGAAATAATTTCAAAGGTTGAGATAAGGATTCATAAGTTTTATAAAGATTTTTATAATGGAAATTATTTACGAGTGGGGATCGTTAATATTTTGATAATTTCCATAAGAACTTAAGAACAAAGATTTTTTTTTTTAAGAAAAAAAAATGATTTACGATTCTCTAATAATAACAAAAGCTGATAAAAGCAATACGGTAGTAATCCTAGAAAAAGATGATTACGATAGTAAAATAGAAACAATTCTAAAAGATATTTCAATATATAAAAACTTAACTCAAACCCAACTGAATCGTATGTTGCAAAATTAAGAAAGGATTTAGAAGGCCTTAAAACGAACGGAAGCATCACACCATAGATGTATTACAAGTTCTTTCCAAAAGGATCAGTCTGCCCAAGAACATGTGGTGTGCAAACAATACATAAAACAGGTCTCCTCTAAGACTGTTAGTATCAACAGCTAATTCACCAACGGAAAAGATAAAAAAAAATAGATAGCAAAGACACTTAAACTTTTATTATATCTCCAGAATTCTTATATAAAAGACTCAGAATTCTTAAAAAATAAACTTATTAATATCAAAATATGAATGAACTTATGCTGTTTAGTTTTGATATAAAATCCATGTATACATATGTATGTTACCTTTTGATAAATCTTTAAGTATTTTATCCGAAAAAGTTGGCAAACATCAAAATGAGATAGAAAAATTATCTGCAGGAATTGAAGTAGAAACTATGTTTATATTAAATTTAGTTAAAATAACTAGTAGGTATACTAAATGTTTCAGGTTTAGAAATAATTTTTTTCATCAAATTAGGAGATTAGCAATGGGAGGACCCTTAAGTCTGCTGTCAGCAAATATCTATGTAGAGTATGTAGAAACTTTAGCTATAGAAACATATTTTTTCAAACCTAAATTTTGGGGCACATATATGATGTGTTAGTTATTTGGAATTGTGGGGAATCACAAATTGAAGCTTTTATGGAGCATTTAAATAACTTGGGAGGGGAATTAGTTTTTACAATTGAAAAAGAAACAGAGAATAAGTTACCGTTTTTGGATATTTGAATCCATGAAAATAATAATGAAGTAGCTTTTTTAATTTACTGTCAACCAACTAAAATCAACCATTATTTATCTTTTGCATCAAATCACCCAATCCAAGTAAAAGGGATGTAGTTATTTCTTCAATTTATAGGGTATTAAAATTAGAATCACCAGAATACATGAGTAGTGAACTAATTTTTATCAAGGATATTCTAATAGGTAATGTATATCCCAAAAAGATGATTTTTAAAATTATTGAAAAAAAAGTAATGGAACTAGTAATATTAGAAGAAGTTGGGTCAAATCAACATACAAATTACATAACTTTACCTCATATCCCAATATTGTCACAGAATTTAAGGAAAAAACTAAACAAATATAATATAAAAATAGCATTTTAATCTAGATAAACGATAAGCTCTTTGCTAAAAAATGGAAAAGAAGATTCAAAAAACATGCAAAGCTCATGTGGTAAATTATATGTAGGAAGAACACAACAGAATTTAGAAAATAGGTTAAATCAACACAAAAATGCCATAAATTGCTCACTAAAACATAATCAAAAACCGGAAATTTTTGAATCAGCTGTAGCAGAACACATATTTGACTTTCCTCAGGATAATATTTTATTTGATCAAAAAAACATTGTAGATATGTCTATAGGGCTTTTGCGAAGTTTTAGAAAAATTATTGAAATAAAATAAAATATCTAATTGGGTATTAGTAATAATACAGATGAAGGGGATCTTAGAATAAATACAATTTATAATGGTTTAATTAGGAGCAGGTAAAATTGTCTACCAGTAGTGATTTACATAATTGTCCTGGAACAAGTGATAACCCTGCAAAGAAAAGTCAGGATGAGGTAAAAGCTGGCAAAAGCCATCGGACTGCAGCTAAACTAGTAAATAAAGAAAAATTCATTTAATTTATAATTCACGAGTTTTCTTATTAATCTGAGAAATTTAGTTAGGGGTGATAGACCTATGGTTTTGGGACCTTTTTTTGGTTGTTCAAGTAAATATAGTCTTCACTTTTAATAGGCCCCATTTATCCACTGATTGTTGAGAGGTTTTTCGTCTTTAAACTTCAATAATCAGGAGTTGGATATTCTTAGTCCACATTAGGCAGGTCATTTGTGGGGTATTTTTGAAAACAAATCTGATGTAGATCTACTTTTTAATTGTTTGTATGACTCTTTGAAAGAAATTATACTGAATACTTGTTATGCAACCTGGTTGAATCCAGGATCAAAGAGAACAACCCCTTTGAATCCTTGAATGATTCCTTAAAGGCTGATGGAAAAAAAATAGTCTTTGGAAGGCCTACAGGCCCTGTAAGCCATCTACACACGATTATCAACTTCAACTTTTTAAAGCTTATAGAAGAGTTTACAATTCACTTTGCCAGAAGCCCAAATTGTTATTTTACTATAGTTAATTCTCTGTGTGTGGTAAAGACATTAGGAAAACATGGCTAGTAATCAATTCTGTTATCTTCTTGGCCCCCTTCTGTCCCTTCAAGAGTTTAATTGATGGTAAAATCATAGAGGGTGAGCTGAAAGTGCAAGAGTGCTAATATTGCGAAAAATACAGCCTCTTCTGTAAGTCCTTCTTCTTCTCTAAATGGATTTAGGTCTTATCTTGGACCTCCTTATCTTAAATCAATGGTTTTGCAGCCTACTTATGCAGTTGAAATAGCCAGAACTGTTAATTCTTAGAAAGATTCTTCATCTTCTTGCCCAGACAGAACTTCTACAAAGGTTGTCAAGCTCATTCTTCCTGCCATCGTTACCGCTCTTGCAAGACTTGTCAATATGCCTTTCGAAGAAAGTGTCTTCCGAAGAGCCTTAAAGCATGCTTGTGTTATTATGGATTTTAAAGGTGGTTCACGGAAAGATCCTGCAAGATATTGTCCTATATCTTTCTTATCAGTGTTTAGTAAAATTCTTGAAAGAGCTATGCTTTTTCAACTTCTTAAATTTCTTAATTAATATTTTTTTTTCATGATTCCCAGTTTGGTTTTAGGGCAAAGCACTCAACTGAGTATACACGTGCAAATCTCTTGAAGTATGTATATACATTTCTTAACTCTAGTCTGGTACCTGCTACTCTTTCTTCTGATGTATGTAAAGCACTTGATTCAATAGCACACAAGATTCTTCTTTGAAAACTATCCCACATTGGAATTTGGAGTATTTATTCTTCCTTTCTATCATATTTATCTGGTCAAGTTATCTCAGTTGATCCTC
The DNA here is from genome assembly GCF_049724085.1 of Artemia sp. Qi Xiang Cuo. Taxonomy (NCBI): domain Eukaryota; kingdom Metazoa; phylum Arthropoda; class Branchiopoda; order Anostraca; family Artemiidae; genus Artemia; species Artemia sp. Qi Xiang Cuo. Next base: position 62,265,176 of record NC_142803.1, on the reverse strand, counting down.
TCTTTCCAACCCATCTGAAATAGAGTTTGGTGTTCCAAAAGGATCTGTGATTGGGCTGAAACTTTTTAATTTATGTTAATTAACCTTGTAAATGAGGCTAAAAATCTAAAACCTACCACTTACTATTGTCTTTGTCAACCTGCATGTGTCACTAATTGTGACAAGAGTTTGTCCTTCTCCAATACATTTATAGCTTTTCCAGATGACAGTACTCTTGGCACAGCAGGTAGATTTGAGTCTAATCTCTGTTCAAACATGATTGCCCTTTTTGAAAGTTATTCAGTGGTTTGATGTTAATAATCTTGCCTTAAATGTTGGAAAGTCATGTTTTCTTATTTTCTCACGTATTTTAAAGGCTTCTTCTGGTGTAAATGAAATACATGTATCCAGAGTTTCTCTTATTAGGCCTAAAAACGTTGCACTCGATTCCTAGGCATCTTACTTCATCAAACTCTCTCCTTCAAGCCTCCCATTGACCTCATTAAAATTGAAGTCTCCCGAATCCATGGGATCCATAAAAAATTTAAACACATTTTTCAGGGTTAATTCTTAGATTCCTATTCTACATGGCCAGTTTCCTGCAGCCCTATGTAATAATATGCTTTTAATTTCTGAGCAACTGACTTATTATTTCTGCACTTCCTATAATTTACATATACCTTATACACTGTCCATACAGTCTGACTTTTAACCCTCTGAAAGCTTGAAACATAATTTGGAACACTCTCCTGGAGTCTGCACAGAGCTGCTACTCACTTGGTATCTTCAAAAAGTATATTCAAGATTTTCTTGCAAATAATTATTTTTTTTTCCTAGTTCTCTGATGAGTTGATGTCTCTGGATTAGTTCTGAAGTTTATTTGGGTGGGTGAAATAACGTATTTATTCCCTGGCATAGCTTGTATTTTGTTTGGGGAGGGGGGGTATTGTTTTGTTTCTTGATGTGATATTATTATTCTAAAAATATTTTATTAATGTATTTGTTTAATTTTTTTTCTCCCCTGTTTTTTCCTGGCCATAGAGCAGTATGGGAGAGTCTTTATTTTTGTGGGTAATTTACCATTGATCTCGGTATTCACTGATATTTTTCTTGTTTTGTCTTTCAAAAAAAATTTCAAATTGAATAAATAGCATCCTAGGCATCCACCTGCTCATTATTCAGAGACAATTTCTAATAATAGAGCCAGTCTGCTGGATCATTAGAAGTTGTTCTATTTCAAGAAACCCTGCAGTATCCTCAGGGCCATAATAAATGGCTTAGAGAATACAATCCATGATAAATCATCTTTTCTGGAGCCAGTATACTGAAGTCTACTGGGCAAAATGAACAAAAGCTATGAAAGCTTTTCCAAAGCCACAAATATATTTCTGGGAAGAGACCTAGATCTTGCAAAACTCATGTGAAACCTATTGGCCAGGACTGAGGTTGAAAGACTTTAAATTCATTGATTGCACTGTCTTTAAGACACTATTCTGTGAAATTTATATATTTAAATTGATATTCATAAATCTTTGGTTAATTTACCAGTGGATTGTGACAGCTCCACAAACTTTGGCAAAAGTGAAAAGAAGTTTCAGCAAACTGAAACTGGTACAACATTTATGCACAACAATGGATGATGACCGTTTTGATCACCTTGTAATGATGTGCTTCGAGAGTGCAAACCAATATATTTGACTTTTTAATTGAAGTATTGTAGGGTAAGATAACCAGTACTTGGGAAGCTAATCTATGCTTTAACAGCTAATTCATTATAAAATGTCTATCATACTACCTAGAAAGCATATTGTTTCAAAATTGAATGTGTCAAAATCATCTTAACAAGCATGTGTTTTATCTTGAATATTTTAACTATAGGCCTATACAACACTCATAATTTCAAATATACTGATAGACAACAGTGGGCCTAATCTTGACAACCCATTTATAGCTTGAATCTAATCTTGGAAAATGTGGTCTAATCTTTGACACAAGATCTTAAAGTTATAACAACACATCCTAATCACAGTCACAGTCAACCTTGGGTAGATTAATCTAAGAAAAGTATTGTGAAATGGAATAATTGTATCTAAATAGACTAGTTTGTAGACGCAACTTTTGTCTCAATTCAAATGTTTGGAAATCAGATGTTTTCTAAGATTGTAGTCAATAAATCCCAAATGGTCCTATTCATCAGCCAATCATAACTATCAAACTTTTTACACATAAGGGCCAAGATTAGATAATTTTAATTAGAATATCTGGCTAAGATTAGGCATTTGCTGATTACCAAGGGTCTTACCCTAGTTGCAATTTCTCATTTTGTGTTAGATCTATATATTTTAATTGAAATTGTGAAGTTGTCATTCAGTTGAAATTGTGAAGTTGTATTCCTCTTATTTTACTCCTTTCTCCACTAGATCAATGGCTAGCTGTACATATGCTTCTTACAAGAAACTGAACAAAGAAGCTAATTTTTTTCAGGCTATACAATGCTTTTGGCTGAACTGTGCTCTAAATATTAATTTTATAATAAGGAATTTTGATTTTTATTTATAAAAAAAAAAGTTTTTAAAAATGATTAGCCAGTCAGTAAAATCCCCCCCCCCCTTCAAACATTTTGACAAGTAATACCACTGCAAGCCTGAGAACATATGTCTAATTTTTTAAAAAGAGGGGAAACCTCCTTAAAAATACCAGACCTATCAATAAAATCGCACAATCAGAGTCAGTATATAAGACAACTCTACTGTAGATGCTTCAATCTCTTATCTGCAGAATGTAGAATTATGTGTTGTTTTGCCAGAAGAAAGATAATGGAGGTATGTTTATTTCTTTTTTTCACCAGGGGTCATTGCAACAAGCCCATAGTTCTAGAAGATTAGGAGAGCACTTATTTGAATGAAAATTAAAAGTTCTAGTGCTATTTTTAAGTGAGAAAAAAGATTGAAGGGTATTTAGCCCAAGCTTTTTCTCCAATGGCATCTAATCAAAATTTGAGATAGTTATTTGATTTTTCATAGTTGAAAGCTCCAATGACTATGCCTCTGGTGATAATAGTATCCCCTGTGGCAAGCCCTAAACTTGTCCATGGGGAAAATGATGTAAATTGCCCATTGTTTACATATAGTATTTTTTATTTGGAAATCTACAGAAACTTTATGGGGGAATTTTTCAAGAAAATGAAATTTTCCATGGGGAATTTTCAAGAAGTAATTTTATACAGAAAAGCAAGAGAGGGGGGGGGGTCCTGTCATGATAAATATGGTCAGAAATTGAATATCAAAAATTGTTTTTTCAACTTAAAGTAAGGAGCATTAAAAATTTAAAATAAAAAATAATATTTCATATATCAGGGGGACTACCCTTTTATTATCTGTTGTACTTTATGCTAAAGTTAGACTTTTTCTCACCATTCTTTAGGAACATGTCCTGAAATGCAAGAGCTGTAGAATTTGAATAAAAAGTAATTTGAGAGATGTTAAGACATAAGAAACATGAGCAAGGGTTGAGGAGGGGGCAGTCCTGCTCATGTACATAATTAATTCTGTTTGTTTTAAATTTTAATGTTATGGCTTACTTTCAGTTGTAAATTTTTTTATTTATTTAATAAGAATAAAGCATCCAACACCAATGTTAACATCATCAGGATTCTCCATATTAAATTCTGATTTGGTTGCTTATTTCTAATAATTTTAAACTTGACTAATAAAGTGAATTTAACTTCAAAATTAGTTTTAAATCAGCTATATTAAAATATCTAGATATAAAAAATATAATGTCTGTGTTTCTTTTTCTCCTTTATGCATTACTATAGGCCTACTGTTTATTTGATTGCAAAGAAACTGAAGTTGTTAAGTACACTCTTGCAAAGGTTTTGGGCATAAATTAGGTACAAGCCTTTACATTTTGGTTTTTTATCCTGAAAGTTGAGTTAAATTTTAATTATATTGGACAAAACAGTAATGGTAAACAGTATGCTTTAAGCTGCATTCACAAGCATGTCTAGCTAGAATCCCATGTCTAGCCAGAATTCAATGTCTAGGCAATGACCATTCACAAGTAAAATTTGGTGCTTAGCTAGACACCCTAGACAAGGCACTTGGCTAGACACTGATTTCTATACTCTAGAAATCAATGTCTAGGATTTTCAATTACAGCCCATCAGAATGTGTCAAGTTCCACTTTTTCATCATTTATGTTTACATTTTTAAACTGAAATTTAATTTTTGCTTTCTCATTAATTGTTTTTTTCATTTTAGGCAAATATGCAAAACCAGACATAACAGTGAAGCGCACTAAGGCAACTGTTTTGCTTATCTTATCCATTAGCTTGTAACAGTATAAATAGGGATTACAATTTTGAATGTTTTGTCAGCATAAGCTCTCTTGAGCCTTGTTTTCAGGCACTGGGTTCAAACATGGGTTGCTATCAAGTTCTGTATCATGTGTTTTTAGGGTTGCAGGTTCAACAAGACATGCTTGTGAATGCTGCTTTATAAAACTTGTTTATTAGGCTTGTTGCCATTAGTGCCACTTGTTTATTAGTTTCACAAAATTGCTTAATACAAATGATTAAAAATAAAACAGAATCAAATTCACTTTTGAGTGTAACCTCAATGGCCCCAATGAAGATATTTTAGCAAGAGTTTAGAATTGTGGCTCCTGATAAGGAGACATGTAAGAAAATAATACTTATTTTAAAATATGTATAATGATCCTAGTTAACATATTATCCAAGGGGAGAACCTTTATCATCAAGTCTTTCCTCTAAAAATCTTCTTTTTCCAGCTTAAAAGAAAAAGTCAAAAATAAACCTCCATGCTAAGATGCAATGCATAAATCTTTTGAAATTGCTGCTATAAATTGCCAAACAAATTGTTCTACAGATAGCATTCACCCCAGCCATTGTTAGTTAATGATATAGCATGTGTTTAAAGAAAAAGCAGCAGTATAAAGAAAATTACTGCCAATAAATAAAAAAAAATCACCACTGCTAATTTAAAAAAAAATTATTATACCCCCACCCCCCTAATGAGCAAATATACAACCAAAATTGCATTCTGATTCTAAATATAACATTCAGTCACATAATAAATAAATGTTGCCCCCACCCCCCTGATGTGCAAATATATACCCTGATTTGGATATATTTAGGGGTTGGGGTTCAGTTCATTTGGTTATATTTAGGTTCATAATGCAATTTTTGTAGTATATTTGCACATTAGGGGGGTGGAGTATTTACTCTGTATGTAAATGTATATTTATAGCAATATTTTGTATTTTTGCCACTGTTGTATTAATATTTTGTATTTTTACCACTGCTCATTAAAAAAGATGGTATTTTTGCCACTGCTCATAAAAAAAACAGAATTAGCAATGACTGGGATGAACTCTATCTATAGAACAACTTATTTGGTAACTCATAAAGGCAATTTCAAAAGATTTGCACATTATATTTTAGCATGGAGAATATTGTAATTTCTTTTTTTAAGCTGGAAAACAAAGGATTTTTAGAGGAAAGACTTGATGATAAAGGTTCTCCCCTTGGATAAAATGTAAACTAGGATCATTATACATATTTTAAAATAAGAATTGTTTTCTTAACATGTCTCCTTATCAGGTGCCACAATTCTAAACTAATACCAAGGATTTTTAGAGGAAAGACTTGATGATAAAGGTTCTCCCCTTGGATAATAGGCCTATGTTAACTAGGATCATTATACATATTTTAAAGTAAGAATTGTTTTCTTAACATGTCTCCTTATCAGGAGCCACCAGGAGTATACCCAATGGATAATATCTAAAAATTTATATTCTATAGAATGTAAAAATAATATCCAACCATACTTAGTTATTGCCAAAATTATCCAACTAGTTAGCTATCTGAACAATCCTTTTAAGCAAGTAAGAAATTATCCAACTAGGAAAATAATTAAAATTTAAAAAAAAATAGTTTTATCTTGCTAGTCAAATACAATAAAGCATAAGAGCCAACTTAGTATCTCTAACTAGGTGGATAATACTTTAACTTAATGCTTCTTATATATATCTAACTAGACAGATAAGTAAATTCTTCATGCAAACTAGTGATAATATCCAACTAGTCAGACAATTTTTTCTCTTAGACATAGCCTGAACATCTAACTTGGTGGATAACACTTTGTCCTAGCCCTTCTGATATTAATCCAACTAGGTAGTTAAGTAACTTCCTGCTTAGTTAAATATATATCAAAAGATTTAAGACTCAGCATTATCCACCTAGTTAGATATTCTTGCTGTGCCTAAGAGAAACAATTTATCTGGCTAGTTGGATATTATCCCAAAACTGCATAGAATAATGGAATTTATTTATCTTCCTAGTTTTATATAAATAAGGAGTGTTAAGACTTAGTATTATCCACCTAGTTAGATGTTCATGCTGTGCCTAAGAGAGATTAATTGTCTGGCTAGATGGATATTAACCCCAAACTACTCAGAGAATATTCTTAGCTGCCTAGTTGGATCTATATCAGAAACACTAAGCAACATTATTATCCAACTACATAGATATTCTCTCTGCCTAAGAGAAACAATTTATCTGGCTAGTTGGATATTAGCCCTAAACTGCTTAGAAAATCTTCTTATCATCCTAGTTGGATATATATCAGGAGTGTTAAGACTTGGTATTATCCACCTAGTTAGATGTTCATGCTGTGCCTAAGAGAAATGAATTATCTGGCTAGTTGGATATTAACCCCAAACTGCTTAGAAAATCTTCTTATCTGCCTAGTTGGATATATATCAGAAACACTAAGCTACATTATTATCCACCTAGTTAGATATTCTTGCTGTGCCTAAGAGAAACAATTTATCTGGCTAGTTGGATATTATCCCAAAATTGTATAATGGAATTTAGTTATCCTCCTAGTTGGATATATATCAGGAGTGTTAAGACTTGGTATTATCCACCTAGTTAGATGTTTATGCTAAGCCTAAGAGAAATGAATTATCTGGCTAGTTGGATAGGGTAAGACACCCAGTAGTCAGCCACCTGCCTATTCTCGGACAGAATGTAACTAACAGGGAACCTACCTCTAGGCTAATGTGCTTAGAAAGTTTATTATGCTAGAAAGTTTTTATACATAGCTGGTTTCCCTGGTCACTATTAGATATCTATATGGATATCTAATAGTGACCAGGGAAACCAGCTATGTATAAAAACTTTCTAAGCACATTAGCTTAGAGGTAGGTTCCCTGTTAGTTACATTCTGTCCAAGAATAGGCAGGTGGCCAACTACTGGGTGTCTTACCCTATTAACCCCAAACTGCTTAGAGAATCTTCTTATCTGCCTAGTTGGATATATATCAGAAACACTAAGCTACATTATTATCCAACTAGGTAGATATTCTTGCTGTACCTAAGAGAAGCAACTTATCTGGCTAGTTGGATATTAACTCAAAACTGCTTAGAGCAACTTCTTATCTACCTATTTGGATATATATCCCAAACACTATGCTATGTTATTATCCAACTAGGTAGATATTCTGTATATTGCATAGACAGTCAAATATTCAGCTAGGTAGGTAAAGGTGTAAGAGTCTTAAAAATGTTATTATCTGTCTAGCATGATATTTTATATTTTATTATAAGTGCAGTTGGATATTATTTTTACATTCTATAGAATGAAATTTTTCTAAGAATATCCATTGGGCACCTTCCCCAGGAGCCACAATTCTAAATTTACAATGCCAGAAGTAGCTAAAGTAGAATTTTACTGTTTTCACTTTCATCCTAGCTAAATTATAGTCTCACCTAGAAATTTGGGTCAATATATACGAAATAATATTATTGAGTTTTGACTAAATTCAAAACACCATTTTATGCCTTTTTTTATGCTAATTACGAATATAATAATAATTCTTATTTAAATTTAAAATTTAGGGGGTATTTGAGCTAATAAAGACGACAAAAAATAAAGTGTAAAAAGGCTAATATAGGATGGAAAAGGCTTAAAACCTTTGTTTTAAACTTACTGTTTCATAATAAATACTTATTTTAATCCATAAGCACTGACTTTCCATGAGTAGGTTGGATAATCACAAGTATATATGTTGCAACAATTCATTCTGCAAATATTATGTATGTTTTTCCTACTTAATGCTGAATGTTCAAGAATGTGTTTTTGTCAAACCATCAAAAATATTAAAGGATTAGGTTTTTGTAGGTTAGGTGTTGTATTGTATTTTTTGGTTAGTTTCTGTTAGGTTAGGTTTGGTTTGGTTAGGTTAGGTTTGATTAGGTTTAATATTTTCGAAGTTTCGTCGAAAACGCATTCTTTAAAATTCAGTATTAAGGAAGAAAAAAAAAACATAATATTTGGAAAATGAATTTTTGGAACTTATATACTTGTTACTCATGGAAAGTCAGTGCTTGTGGATTAAAATAAGTATTTATTATGAAACAGTAAGTTTAAAACAAAGGTTTTAAGCCTTTTTCCACGCTATATTAGCCTTTTTACACCCTATTTTTTGTCATTTTCAAGAGCTCAAAAATGGCTTAAATTTGAATTTCCGATAGGAATGCTTATTATATTCATAATCAGCATAAAAAAAGGCATCAAATGGTGTATTCACTTTAGTCCTAACTCAATAATATGATTTCGTATATATTGACCAGGTTAGGTTGGGTTAGGTTAGGTATAGCCTATATAGGGGGGTGGGCTGAAATTCATTTCCGATAGAAATGCTTATTATATTCGCAATCAGCATAAAAAAAGGCATCGAATGGTGTATTCACTTTATTTGAAACTCAATTTTTTATGCTCTTTCCAAATATAACAATCATTTTTGTCAGAAATGAATTTTACCCCCACCCCTATATATACCAATTCAGGGTATATATTTGCACATTAAGGTGTGGGGTAAATTTTATTTCTGATGTAAATGAGAGTTGCGTTTAAATCTCCCCCCCACCGTCCCCCCTAATGTGCAAAGATATACCCTGAATTGGTATATATATAGCCTAGTGGTGGGGTAAAATTCATTCCCTACAAAAATGATCATTATATTTGGAAAGAGCATAAAAAAAAGGCATCGAGTGGTATGTTTACTCTAGCCTATGCTAGCCTATTCATAAGTCAATAATATGAGTAAGTTTAAACTTTACCCATATCCCTAATGTGCAAATATATACTCTGAATTGGTATATATATAGGGGTGGGGGTGAAATTCATTTCCGACAAAAATGATTATTATATTCGGGTACTGGTGCGTTATATGGGCCGTTACAAGGAAAACAGTCACGAAAAACCCGCCAGACGGGTTAATTCAAAAGACAGCTAGAGTAATGCAATGCAAAGCGTGGTTTTCATTGCGTAAACGAAATTTAAACTTTTTTTTGGGGGGGGTTTAGGGGGGCGGAAGGAGCCTAGGTTAGGTTATGTATTTAATATATGCTATGCTTTACCAAAAAACCCCGCCCCTAATGTGCAAATATATAGCCCAAATTTGTTTATAAACTATTATATATTCATCGTGTTTTATTTGATTTCATTAGCATTAACCAAACTTGACTTTTTAGAAAGGCCCATATAATGCCCAAGTACCGTCCTTTTTTAAGTCAAAAGTAATTGGAAACCAACCAGCCACTAGGGGTTATTTTCCAGGAACGTATTTTTCACAGGAGAGTATTTTCAGCAGAAAAGTATTTACTGGGAGAGGGGGGGGTATTTTCCTTGGAAGATATAGTCTGGGGGATTGGTAAAGGCCTAGACCCGTAGACAGCGAAAGGGCGAAGGGAACCCTATTAAAAGATACAAAAAATGAGAAATAAATCTGGGTATAATTGTTTGTGACGTCCGATTTAATTTGTTTTTGGTACAACAAAATAGCTCTTTTATGAAATATCTTGACATGCATTTATATCATGACTTTAAAATACAAACAATTCCAATAAGTTTGAACATGTAAAGATTTTAACTTGTGTTTTAATCAAGGAAAATGCCTCGCAGAATACTGAAAAACTGAGTATGGTTGTTCAGCTGCACGAGAGTTCAGTTACACAAGGGTTCAGTTGAACGGCGGTAGAATTACAGAGGGGTTCAGTTACAATGGGGTTCAGTTACAAAGGGTTAAGTTGCGCGGGACTTGATTTGCACGAGGGTTCAGTTAAATGGGGTTCAGTTGCACGGGGGCTCAGTTACACGGTGGTTCAGTTACACGGGGGTTCAGTTGCAAGGGGAGTTCAGTTTTACAGTGCCTACGATGCTTTGGGGTCCAGTTTCAATGAAACCGAGATAAACTACCATGCATGTATATTTTTACTGAATAATTAATATATAGAGCTGGTTAGGTATTTACTATGTACGTTCTGGGCGGCCTTCTTTCCATTATTTCCTGTTGTAGTTTCCATAATTTTGTTACTAAAGTATTATATTTTCATTAGATTTTGGTAGGCTATATTTCATTAGGATTAACCTAACTTCACTTATTTGGTGTGGTCGCTATACCACGTGAGTACCTAAGTTTTTTTTGTTACCCCCCCTCCCTCACGAGAAAAAAACTTATAACCCCCTCCCCCCACCCGAAAAAATATCTTGGATACGACCCCGGCTATAACTACTAATGCTCTAACTACGACTACTACTGCTTGAGGGTTAGGCTTTTTGAAAATAAATGAAAAGGTACTAGTTGCAATCTGGTTGTGGAAAGGGCGGATCAGGAATGCTATTAGCATTAAGTTGAAATTCTCAAGGTTACTGCTACTACTACTATTGCGAAGATACACTAATAGGGTGTTAAGTAGAAACTTTCTAGTAAGTTTATGTTGAAACAAAACTAAATGAAAAGACACAATGTAACTGCTGGTTTTCAAAACGGCAAATCAAATATTTGGGCAAGTACCTTTGCCAAGCCATCCTTAGCGCCTGAAAAAGGGAAGGACAAACTAAATTTTAAATATAAACAAAAGTAAACAGTAAGTTGAGTCAAGAGGTAGAAATAACTTGGTACTTTTGTATTATCCAGAACACACTAAAGAACTGAAGTTAGGTTAATCATAGCGAAATATACCAAAATATACTAGTTACAGACTATACTAGTTACAAAATTATGGTAACTACAAAAAAGAATTATGCAAAGCATAATTGTTTTGTATATAATTCCCAGAGCACATTAAATTGAATACCTAACCTAGCCTAACCAAAATACCAACTCTATATTAAATACCTTTTTTTATTTTAAATACCTATATTAAGTACCTTTGCCAAGCTTTCCTTAGCGCCTGAAAAAGGGAAGGAAAACTAAATATTAAATATAAACAAAAGTAAACAGTAAGTTGAGTCAAGAGGTAGAAATGACTTGGTACTTGTGTATTATCCAGAAAACACTCAAGAAGTGAAGTTAATCATAATGAAATACACCAAAATATGAAGTATAACTGAAATAATATATAACTGAAAAAATATTTTTTCAGTTATATGTTGTGTTTCGTTCTAAATCCCCGAATTCATAAATGTCCTTGTCTCGTTCTAGTTTTTTTTTATGTGCTTGTATAAGTTTTGTAATTGTTTTCTTTTAGTATTAATAAAGGGATTAATTGATTGATATATAATTCCCAGAGCGCATTAAATTGATTAATCAAAATACCAAATCTATATATTAAATATGTAATTAAAATATGCCTATCTATTAGTTTATCTCACTGTGCATAAGCTTTTTGTCTTCGAATGGAGACAGACAAACCAGTTTTACACAGACTGCTCAGATCAAACTTCTTGAGTGTGTTCTGTTTAATACACATGCAACAAATGACTGAACCAACAAACAATTCAAAACAAGGGAAGATTCCATTCAGAAATTAGATTAGGAAAACACTCTTGTACTGGCGATTACTTGGTCTAAAACGGTCAATTTGATTTGGGTACTTGTCTATTATACGCCACTCACTCCAGTTTACGCTATGTAAAACTCGAGAATAAACCGGTTTCTTTGTTACTTTCTTCGTTACTTTAGAAACAAATTGGGGTACAACCCCATTTTGCGGGCCTCTCTAAAGAAGTCAAACAAGAGTTGCTACAGTTAAACCGGAGAGACGCGTTGAAAAACCCGTTTTTACAAAATGATTCAAGACACTGCTGTAGACAAATACATTGTATAGCGTGGTTTGAAGATATTTAAAGTGTTGTTTTTTAGTTTAGATGGGGGAAAAGGTGCCTAGGTTAGGTTTGGTTACGTATTTAATATATGCAATGCCCCCCCCCCTAATGTGCAAATATATAGCCCAAATTTGTTTCTAAACTATTATATAGGCATCCTATTTTATTTCATTAGCATCAACCAAACTTGACTTTTTAGAGAGGCCCGCAAAATGGGATAGTACCCAAATTTGGGTTATATATTTGCACATTAAGGGGGTGGTGGCAAGGTATAGTGGGTCTAGAATCTAGATGCAAAATGTGTTAGGTATAATTACCCTGCATATTATGAAATAAGAATGTTTTCTATCTTTAAACTGTCCAAATACTTTAAATTTCATCTGATTTTTTCTCTCATCTGAAAGTAAGGAGTGACATTAAGAACTGGGTACTTAATTCAAAAAACACCAAGAATTTGGATCTGCAATATAAGACAATAACCGGTTTATTGCTGTGTGTACAGGAAGTGAATTAGCTTTGGCTCAGTGGAAAACTAAAATTTAGGTATGTTTAAGTAAATATTTAGTACTTAGTTGGTTTTTTGGCTAGGTTAGGTTAGGTTGCATTTTGCATGCAGGCCCGCTATACTTAACCCCCCTCCTAATGTGTAAATATACATCCCAAATTATATATATCCTATCTATTTCCCAACCGTCTCTGTTGTTTCAACCCGTTTACCTATAAATTGAATCAACTTGGGTGTTTTCTGAATAATGGACCAGCACCAAAAACTGTTCGAAAAGAAGGAATGCTAATTTATTCTCGTTACACTACATTATCAATTATAAAAAGACAAAGTTTTTCTGAGGGAAGTAAAGAGCGAAGTTTGAATTAAAAACGAACAAAAATTATTTCTTTACGGTCCAACTGATGCCATTTTTCTATGTTTTTACACTTTTTGACACTTGTGACACTTTTTACAGTATAAAAATAAAGCATTTTAGGGGCATTTCATGATTATTTTGTAGACAATTTCAAAGTGAAGTCATCTGGATATTATTAGGACTATAGACTAGCTTTAGAATTTGCATCATAACTTGAAATTCCATCGTATAGAGAGAATAATCGGATCTCCAGAGTTCAAAATATTGTTTTATTTGTTCTTCATTTCAAGTAATACTAAAGCGTGTCTGTATGCTCAATTTTGACTTCTTAATCAAAATTCTTTTTTTTCAATTGGCTTTTGTGTTTTCAGTAAAGCGCTCGTTTTCTGTAATCCTTTGTTAGTTTTCTAAATCCATCGTATGTTGAAAGATCCATTGTAATAGGGAAATAACTAGCCAATTTCAAAATTCTGCTTATTTTTTTTTTAATTCTTTGATGCTATCAGAAATATGAATCATATTTATATGGAATATACTGAGTACTGCAAATCGTCAAATTTACAACAAAAAGTTTATTATTCTTAATTTAACAAAACACTACATGGTTAGGCACTGAGAACAGGAATGTAGTATAGAACTAGTTGAGTATTCCAATATTGGAACTGACATTGGCGTGGGCTTAACGTTTTAAATAATTTTAATGCCATGCAGAGCAGGCAAGAAAACATTCGCTCTTCTAAAAATGAACTGCACACTAAAAAAAAATTCTAAGATTTTTATCACGCATGGAGTTCCTTGGCCTTCTAAAAGTAACTATATTTCTAAAGAAGATTTTTAAGGTGTTCAAAACTTACGCAAAATAGTTTTAGTACTTGTAAAGACTCCACAAAAAGTAGTGATTCAAAAAGGCTTCAGCAGTCTCCTAGCAGTCTCCTTTTTCTCTTTTCTATAAACTGACTTGAACTTTGATCCTCCTTTTCCAGAAGAGAGGATTGTCATTGTAGTGTAGTAACTAAATGTAATACTTGTTAAATATCCCAAAAACACTCAAGTTCTTGATCTGATTGATGTGAGTAAAACCGGCTTGTCTGTCTGCATTCGGTTGTAATTAGCTTAGTCACAGTGAGAAAAACTACGATGCAGGTACATCTAAATTAAATATTGAATATAATGAGGTGTTTAGGTATTTTATAAAATGTGTTCTAGGCGGCCTGATTTCCGTAATCTTGTTTTGTCGTTTCCATAATTTTGTTACTAAAGTATCATATTGGTGTATTTCATTTGGATTAAACCCAACTTCCCTTCTTTGGGGGTTTTTGGGATATTTAACAAGTACTCTAAATGTTTTCTGTATTTCATCAGTTTTTGCATCCTTTGCCTTCAAACAAATTTGTTTCCCCTAGCAGGAACAACGCGTTACTCATAATGCAACAAGTCACCTCTTCAGTAGTTGAATTTTGGGTTAAAAATGAACTTGTTGCAGATAGCCTGTCTTGATTAATGCTTTTTGGTACTACATAGTTCCGGTTCTTTTACCTGCCCTTGGGAAACTATAGGGTTGCGGGTAGACGCATCAATAATAATTTTTTTTTCTGATGTTTGTTGACTGTCCGTTTTCGTTTGAGAAGTTAGTCTTAAAACTATTATAAGTAATGCTAGGTAATGTACATTGTAAAATATACAATGGAAAATGTACACTGATTTTTGATTCCAGATGGACTAATCATAAACAATGACTTTAAGAACTATTAAAGTCAAATTTCTTTCGGGGCACCATTTAGGTGAGGGGGGATTTGCCCCCTCACTTCACTCTTTACGCTAAAGTTTTTATTGTTTTAAAAAGTAGAGTTGTGACAAAAAGTCAAACTTTAGCGTAAAGAGTGAGGTGCTGAGGAGGGGACAGCCCCTTTCAAACACGGAATAGTTTCTGTTCGTTTCAAGTTTTAATGTCACTCCTTACTTTCAGTTCAAAACACTTTTTTTTATATTTAATTAAAGTAAAGCGGAATAATGTTGCTCCTTACTTTCAGTTAAACAAACTTTTTTTGTATTTATTTAAATTAAAGAGAGAAGTTGAAACTTTTAACAAACTGAAGATTCTACTTCCTAGTTTAGGTATCATATTTTTGAAAACCTGCTATCAAATACACTGGCTCTTGATGTTTTCCCATGTTCCTAGAATTATGAAAAAATAGTGCTTGACTGAAAACACAAAACAAGATTAGGAGCAGAACAATTTTTTACTAGCCCGCAGAAAATAAAAGACAAACTTGTGAAGTTCTCCACTGTCTTACCAGCCATGGAATTTTCCAATACATAATTTTAGGTCTCAATGCTCTAATAAACCTTAGTTTTCAGTAAAGCGCTAGTTTTTCACCATGATAACTAAAGTTTGATCTTCTAACACGTCTATTTGTGAGTCCTCCTTCAAAAGAAACTTGCGATAGTATCAGAGGCAATGCTGTAGCGTTGTCTATAGTAAAGGCCATACGGATCCAATGTTTTATTATTTATCTATTGATTATTTTTTTCCCCAGAGGCACTTCGTATGGAAAAGGTCGGCATAGAAACTTCAAGGGGGGCTCATTCGATTGGAAATCGAGAGCTATAGTGCCCTTTTTAATAGTCGAAAATGAATGGAGGGCAACTAGCACCCCCCTCCTCCACGCCCACCCTTCCCCCAAACACATCCAATCAGAATTTTTATAACATAACATAAATGAATATCATAACATAAATGAATCTTTTTTATAACATAAATGAATATCATCTTTATCAAGGAGGCACACTTGTGCCTCTATAAAGAGGCGACCCGCCACAATGTTAAGCGATTTCCAGTCCTAGCGGTCGCAGAGAGACAGTGGTAATCGCATTTTGTAGCCCAAGCTCAAACTCAGAAACGTGCAAAATTTCACCCCCCTCCGACTTTATCTTCATGGGTAAAAGTGGGCCGGAAGTTTCGACCCTCCGACCACAGCCCCCCTTTAACGTTGTCCGATTGGGCTGAAATTTAGAGGTAAAGCTTTCTTAGGGCCCGGGAAATCATCCTCGAAATTTCAGATCAATCCGATCACTCCTTCCCTGTTTTCCAAAAAACAAATACAGCCACTTAAAGTTCATTTTTTTTTCTTGTGAGCCACGCCTACAGGCCACAGTTGGAAACTGATCCGGGTGAATTAAGACTACTTCAGAGCACAATGCGACCTTTTAGGGCCTTTTGATATTTTCAGACAGAAAAGCTTATCCCCCAAATTTATATTTACAAAAAACCTCTATTTCCTATAAGAGCCCCTGTTAATTTTCCCCACCACAGCCCCCCTTTAACGTTGTCTGATCAGGCTGAAATTTAGAGAATAAGCTTTCCTGGTGCCTGGGAGCTTATCCTCGAAATTTCAGCTCAATTTGATCACTCCTTCCCTGTTTTCCAAAAAAAAAATATAGCCACTTAAAGTTTATTTTTTTTTCTTGTTAGCCACGCCTACAGGCCACAGTTGGCAACTGATCCGGGTCAATGAGGACTCATTCGAAGCAGAATTTGACCTGTTAGGGCCTTTTGATATTTTCAGACCGAAAAAATTATCCCCCGAATTTACATTTACGAAAAACCTCGTTTTCCTATAAGAGCCCATGTTAATTTTTCCCACCACAGCCCCCTTTAACGTTGTCTGATCGGGCTGAAATTTAGAGGATTAGCTTTCCTGGGGCCTGGGAGCTTATCTTCGAAATTTCAGCTGAATCTGATCACTCCTTCTCTGTTTTCCAAAAACCAAATATCAAGTTTTGTGGGGATTTGCTTGCGTCAAAAATAGATTCCACATACTAAAAATACAATTACAATCGTGTCTCTTTAGCACAGCGGTTGATACTTCTGACTGTCAGGTGGAAGACCCGGGTCCGATTCCCCGTCAGAGGAAATTTTTTATATACTGAATTTAAAGTTTAAAAAAGAAACTCAGTTTCTTTTATTTATTTGTTAAATTATTTGAAAAAAATTACGTTTTCTAAAGAGTTAAAGAGGCTGAGTTACAAGGTCGACCCTTAAAACACCCTGTCGAGAAAGAAAAGAATTATACACAATCATCTAACAGTTAGTCAAGCAATAATAAGTAATAAACTCTACAAAAACGTGCAGAAATTATTTGAAAAAAACTACGTTTTCTAAAGAGTTAAAGAGGCTGAGTCACAAGTTCGAACCTTAAAACGTACAGGGATTAGAAGGTACAGTTGGGGGGCTGCCACCCCCAAACCCCCCGCTTTCGCAGCCTTTAAATAATTTTTTTTTTTAAACTGAAAGTAAGGAGTGACATTAAAACTTAAAACGAACAGAAATTATTCCGTATATGAAAGGGGCTGTGCCCTCCTCAACGCCTCGCTCTTTACGCTAAAGTTTTTATTGTTTAAAAAAAGAGTTGTGAGAAAGTCAAACTTTAGCGTAAAGAGCGGGGCGTTTAGGAGGGCACAGCCCCTTTCATATACGGAATAATTTCTGTTCGTTTTAAGTTTTAATGTCGCTCCTTACTTTCAGTTTAAATTTTTTTTTATTTAAAGGCTGCGAAAGCGGGGGTTTGGGGGGCGGCAGCCCCAACTGTACCTTCTAATCCCTGTACGTTTTAAGGTTCGAACTTGTGACTCAGCCTCTTTAACTCTTTAGAAAACGTAGTTTTTTTTCAAATAATTACCTTTATAAAATAAACGAATTCAATGTTGTGGAAACGCTTGTGCCGTAGTTTGACTTGATCTTAATGTATTCCTCTGAGATGCGCTTTTTCCCGCAGTAGAAACCATCGAAGACCAAGACCAAACTACAGCCTGAAAACAAGGTTATTCTACATCATGACATAGCTGATGTTGCTGGCAAGCAAATACACTCATTGGAAACTGCGTTTTACTTCGATTTAAAGTCGTTTTTACAACGGTAATCTCGTTTTTCTTATGGAATTTTACTATGGCGCTCTTGCAGATACCGCCTTTTGTTGACGCAAAAGTAGGTTAAAAGGCGATATCTGCATTCATCTCGAGAACGAAAAAGAATTTTGTAGTTTTTCCTTAACAAACAAATTTGTCTTGCTCTGAAACCTAGATTTGATGTATTTTTTTTGCAAAACGGATATTTCCTATCATGTTTTCTAAGGCTTCAAACTTTTTCTGGTTTTTTCGTTCTCCTGTAAAATCCAGTTTATGTCAGATATCGCCTTTTGATTGACGGCAGCCGAATTAAATGATGGTAAATAAAGGATGCTGATTGCAAGATGAATAAAATTATAAGGGTTCCTTTTTCTAAATTTCACAGCAAAAGCATCTGCCATATGTGTTAGAGCCACATGACCTTAAAAAAAAGTATTACCATTCTTTATGCAATTAAAGCTAGGATTGACATTAGAGTGTACACGAGGAGAAAATAGTGAGGAAATCTTAAAAGATCTTTGGGCTTTTATCCTTGAATTAATTTACGTTATTTGATTTTAATGCCCCTCTCTAACGGATGAGTAGAGTTGCTCGTCTGGATTTGCGCAGACATATAGCAGATATCATGTTATTCTAACAGACATATAGGAAATATCATGTTATTCTACGACGCTCCCGTACAAACAGTTTTTTTATGTTAATTTTGCAGGTCATTACACTCTTTGTCAAGGAATGACGCAATTTCAAAAGTTCAGTCTACTAGTCATCACACTTTGTCCAAGACGATTTGCGTAATTTCAAAGTTCAATGTCTTTTTTTAGTGGTAAACCATAAACCAATATCTCCTTTTACCCGCCTATTATTTTTTGTATATATTCAGGTTCTATATTTGATTCTCCATCAGTGTTGAATAGTTTATATTCGAGATAGAATTACAGGCATTTTTTTTAAAAATCATTTACATAGAAAAATGGATAATTCTAAGCAATTTTTGGTGAGTAAAAAATATTCTAATTATTATATTAAAAAGAAAATATCGTGTCATTATGTTAGATAAGAAATTCTTTCCTTACACTAGAACTAAGGATACTTATGTAATTAGAAGACATTTTTTGTTATTAAGTGAAAAAAACCTCTAAGTATCTGATATTGTGAAATTTAATGTGTGATTTTTATCGAGATCAATGGGTCTTTTAGATGTTTTTTGAAAAAAGTGCTTAGATTTCGTTCAGTAATTTGGGATTAGAATAAAATGTTGATTTTTTTATGTATTGATTGTTACAAAAGCTTCCTTTTTATCAAGATCAATGACCCTTTTTTTTGGGGGGGTGTAAGTTTTGCCTACTATCCATTACGGAGCTGAACTTTGGGGGCATGACCCGGCACCACAATTGGAGTCAATTCAGCTGCAACACTTTAAGAGATTAATTGGTCTTCATGTAACGACCCACAATCAGGCTATAAAAGGTGACCTAGGTATATTTTCGCTGAGAATGAGTAGATTAGCACAGATGATCCGGTACTGGCTTAAGGTTTTAAGTCTGTCAGAAGATAGGTTAGCAAAAGCAGCTTATGTGGAGATGCTACGGTCGAAACGTAAAAGATCGTGACCGTATCTAATAAAAAATGTTTTAGATGGATTAGGATTATCATATATTTGGAATGAGGGGCTAGGTCCCTCAGATCAGGGTGAGTCGTGTTTTGGTATGATTTTATAAATAAAAAAATATCACGAACTACAAATTTGGTCCCAGGCAGTTAAAACATCTGAAACAATGAAGTTTTATTACCATGTAAAAGAGATATTTTGATTCGAATATTATTTTAAACTAGGATTACTGGGGGAGACATTGAGGACTTGGTTTCGGATCCGAGCGAACTGCCTGCCACTAAAGAATAGAAAAAGAGTATTTGAAAGAAATAGGGTGGCCCCAGATGCAAATGCGGATTACTCTTGCCCCAGATGTAACCTAGGTATTGAGGATGTAGCCCATATTCTCACCGAGTGCCAGCAACTTTCTCTATTAAGGGAAAAGTATTTTGAGGGTGGTAACTTGGAGTTCCGGGGGATCCTTAACACGACTGTAAAAAGATCAATCAGGCAGTTATGTAATTATGTAAATGAAGCGCAGACATCAATGAGTGAAATTTGATATTTATGTTATTTTTCTTGTGGAGTGTGATTAAGAATACTGTTCTGTATGGCCTGTTTTTTTGGCTTATAATAAATTATTATTATTATACGTAAAACACTTGCAACTGCCAGTTCACTGCACTCGTACTCTTAAACGTTTTCAGTAAAGCACTGTAAAACTTAATGTATTTTTCATCAAAATACACAGGAGATTATTTTTATATATTTATTGTAACCAAAATTCCGTTTTTTAGGGTTTCGGTTTCAGTGAATACAGGTTGTATTTGTGTTTATAGAAACCATTACCACAAACTGTTTGTCGGAGTAAATATGATTGTCATCTATGAAATAAAATCCTGTCTGGTCAGGTTTATCAGCTCCACATCATTATAGAGTAGCAGTCAAACATACTGGCCAAAAATAATCCTCACAAATTTTAGATACGGCTTTTGACCTAAATTATAAATGGAATTATTTCAACGACAGATACGAGACATGAAGCTCGCTACACATTTGCACACATTTGCATGTAGACCCGCTATACTTTACCCTCCCCCCCCCCCAATGTGCAAATCTATAGTCCAAATTCGTTTCTAAAGTAACAAAGAGACTAACGAAAAACCAGTTTGTTCTCAAGTTTTAAACACAGCGCAAACGTGAGTGAGTGGCGCATAATATACAAGTACCAAAATTTCGTCCACCTACGAAAAAAAACGCAAATTAAATTTTCAAATTTGGCGAACCTTTTTTCTCCACTGGATGGTGGGGGCATATTATCCAAGAGGGGTATTTTTATCGAGTTGTTATTTTCTGGGAGGAGAGCATTTTCCGGATGGTTATTTTTTGGGGTGGGGGCTTACACGCTGTCCGCCGTCCACCAAGTAAACTAACCTTATGTTAGAGAGTATGTCTAAATAAACCTAAGTCCAAGTCATGAGCCATTTAAGTGGCAAATCTTTTATGTTTATGTGTCTCAACGTGTTTTTCACTACAGATTACTGTGTTTTAAGTTTATTTATTTCTTTTTTGTTAATTAGACTTAACTGAATTTTTAAATCTTTAAACTAGAGTAATTTGCTATAAAAAGAATAAGATAGACACATCAAAGCCATCTTAACAATGACTTACAAAAACCCTGCTTATTAACCTGTCACCTTATTTTGGCTGCAGCATAAAATTGAATCAAATTATCAATTAACCCTAATTATGGAACAAATATAATATTTTTAACCATTTGGGCATTTTAATGCTCAAACTTTATAAGGCCTATTATTCCAGAATATGCTAATAATTTCAATTTTTATCACCAAACAGTTTTTTAAACATGTTTTTAAACTGCTGGTTGCTATGGAGTGTTTTACCTTTTGGGGCCCCAGTAACAGCTCAAAATGTAATTTCCCCCAAAATGAATTATTGGACTATGAAATAAAATAGGATGAATATATAATAGTTAAGAAACAAATTTGGGCTATATATTTCCACATTAGAGGGGGGGGGGAAAGCCTACCATATATTAAATACATAACATAAGCTAACCTATGTACCTTTCCTCCCTAAACCCCCGTCCAAAAAAAATTAATTAAATACAGGTCTTGCCTTTGTTTATATTCCTGAAGGAATTGTAAACCTGTTTTCATCAGGTGTCTCAATCTATTTTGTGACTGGTATGCATTGCTGCATTCAAAAGAGTCCAGTTAATACGCCCGTACCCAATTTATAAATTCGAAGTTCAGTTTTTATCAGAAACAATTGTGCCTCTCTTTTGCAAAAAAAAAAAAATGCAATAATATACCTTTGCACTGAAAACATTTTCTCCAAAAGACACTCCCCACCTAGACAATGCCTGCCATGTACTGTTTCTGAGCTCACTCATATCTTGTCTCCCATCCATTGTTTTACCTGCAGGTATAAACTAACCTTTGTTCCCTTCATTATTGATAAGACAAACTACTAGTTTTTCTCTTTCTATTATTTTGACTTTTTACTATTCTTATTGATTCTTTTTTTTTTACTGATATATTTTTATATTATTTTTGTTTGATTCTTTTGTTCCCTCTCCCTTTTTCTATGTTCTCTTTTAAACCTTTTTAACATAAATTTTATTTCACTCCTTTTTAGCTTTCTGACATTTTGCTTCAATTAACCCCCACTCCCCCTCTGATGGACCCATAAATAGGACAGTGACCCATATACAGCCCAAATATTTTTTTTTCCATGGTTTGATCTGTTATATAGACTAATAGGTACATACTGTGTATACTTAAAGCTATATAGCTTTGCTTTAAGAGATGGGGGGGGGGGCAAATAAAATGCAGTTTAGAACTACGAATAATAATGTCAACAATAGAACCAAACAGATTGAACATAGGACCATATTTCGATCCAAAGAGCAAATTAAGGTAATCATATTATAAAGTATGAATTTAATTATTTAAGTGTTTCCTTTTAATTTGATATATATAAATATATGGCCTAAGGCTATTATTTATATGGTCTTATATATTATCTCAGGGTATAGACCTGTATAAATTATTAATCTAAAATTGTCTCTCTTTTTGACATGTCTCCTTCTGCAGAGATGCTACTCTGTACATCAATTGAATGATCCCATAGGGGAATATTATATACCCCCTCCCTTTCACTTCTTTTCTCTCTAAAGGACAGAAAATTAGCTAAAGAGACAATAGATGAGGTAAGTTTTACCTCAGCTGGAACAATGTCTTCCACTTTTTCTAGGCTAGCCTTGGTAGGCTTTTATTTGTTATCTAATAAAGTCAGGGTTCTGTCTTCATCTGACCATTAAGCTGTAAATGGCAAAAAGAATCACACATACAGGAAACTCCCCCAGAAGCCTCAAGGCAAGGGTTTTAAGCTATACCCTGGGGGCATATAAGGTTTTTATAGAAGGCGGTGTCGTAGAAACTTCAAAATAGGCTCATTCGATTGGAAATTAACTGTTCGTATAAACTTTAAAGAGGGCTCATATGATTAGAAATTGAAAGTTCTTGTTCACTTTTTAAGAGTAAAAAAAGATTGGGGGGCAACTAGCCCCCCCCCCTCCACACCCTAAATCTATCAGATAAAAATTTTGACATAGACATTTGGTTAAAATAGTTAAGAATTCTGATAAGAAAACATCCGGTGTTGACACAGCCCACCCGGGCCCGGAGGTAGGCGTTGTAAGTCATGCCCTGGGGGCATATAAACAATCAAACAATCATTAAATAAACAATCAATTAAATCTAAGCATTTCTCGCTTTAAGATCTATTTATTCATTTATATTATTACTTGTTGTATGTTTTTTGCTATGATTGTTTATTTAATTTCTGTTCGTGTTGGGTTTCATTTATTCTTAAATAGTAATTTCTGATCGTTTTGAGTTTAAATTTTAACAGGCATTTGTATCTCCTAAGCTTAAGTTTAAAATGACCTTTACTTTTCTTTAAAAAACTTATTTTTCGGAAAAAAAATTATATTTTCGGAAAAAAATGTCTTTGGGGAACTTAAAACTGAAGTGGAAGATTTTTATTTTCTCTGGAGAAATTAGAATTGAAGTGTGTTCTTTGGTAAAATTCAGAAGAGAACTTGAACTTTTCTTCACTTCGTTGAGAAACTAAAAAATTGAACTTGAAGTATTTATTTTTCTAGAGAATATTCACAAATCTGGAATGGCTTTTTCTATTTACTTCGAATAAATTAGAATGGAATCAAATTTCGTTATTTCTTTTGTGAACTTAAAACTAAAGTGGAAGATTTTATTTTATCTTGAGATATTACAATTGAAGTTTTCCTTGGTAAAACTCAGAAGAGAACTTGAACTTTTCTATCTTTTATGAAAAATTTGGAACAGTATTTAAAATTTTTTCATCTCTGAGAAAAATCTGATCCGAAGTGAAAAATTTTTATATTATTTGGAAAAATAGAATTGATCAAAAACTAATTTCCTTTTCATTGAGAAAATTCAGAAGAGAACTTGAACTTTTTCTCCAGTTCATTGAGAAAATTTAAAATTGAAATGGAACTGTTCATCTTCCGATAAAAAATTCGCAACTATGATGTAGCTTTTTCTATCTATTAAGGAAAAACTTA
The DNA here is from genome assembly GCF_049724085.1 of Artemia sp. Qi Xiang Cuo. Lineage (NCBI taxonomy): Eukaryota > Metazoa > Arthropoda > Branchiopoda > Anostraca > Artemiidae > Artemia > Artemia sp. Qi Xiang Cuo. The sequence continues at coordinate 62,241,068 of NC_142803.1, read as the reverse complement.
AAATTTTTAAAATTGGTTTAAGAAGGATATTAAGAAAAGAACTTGTTGTGAAAAGATATAATAAAGCCTTTTGAAAAGTATTGCTTGATCTTGGGGTGTACAAAAAAGTCGTAAAGTAAAGTTGTGGTGAAAAAGACAACTACTTCAACTTGTAAAATTGGTTTAGGAAGGACATTAATAAAAGAACTTGTTCTGAAAAGATATAATAAAGCCCTTTGGAAAGCATTGCTTGATGTTTGGGTGTACGAAAAAGTCGTAAAGTAAAGTTGTGGGGAAAAAGATAACTACTTCAACTTGTAAAATGGGTTTAGGAAGAAAATTACGTAAAGAACTTGTTCTGAAAAAGATATAATACAGCAATTTGAAAAGTACTGCTTGATTTTGGGGTATTCAAAAAGCATTGTAGTAAAGTTGTGGAGAAAAGATGACTACTTCAACTTGTAAAATAGGTTTAGTAAGGACATTAAGAAAAGAACTTGTTCTGAAAGTATTTAAATATGCCTTTTGAAATGCATTGCTTGGTGTTGCAGCATTCAAAAGCTGTAAAGTAAAGTTTTGGTTGACATGGATTGGTACTTCAATTTGTAAAATGGGTTTAGGACTGCCACTAAGAAAAGAAATTTTTCTGAAATGCAATTTGAAAAGTTTTGCTTGGTCTTTGGCACTCAAAATGATGTAAAGTAAATATTTGGGTGAAAAGGATAGGTACTTCAACATGTAAAAATGGGTTTAGGATGGACATTATGAAAAGAACTTGTTCTGAAATGCATTTGAAAAGTATTGCTTGGTGTTGGAGCATTCAAAAAAAAGCAGTATAGTAAAGTTGTGGTGAAAAGGATGGGTACTTCAATTTGTAAATTGGGTTTTGGAGGGACATTATGAAAAGAACTTGTTCTTAGATGTCCTTTGAAAAGTATTGCTAGGTCTTGGGTCACTCAAAAAAGCTCTAAAGTAAACTAGGGGTTGAAAAGGATGGATTCTTCAATATGTAAAATGTGTTTAGGAGGGAAATTAAAAAAAGAAATTGTTCTGAAATGCCCTTTGAAAAGTTCTGCTCGGCGTTGGAGCATTCAAAAAGCAGTAAAGTAAAGTTGTGGGTGAAAAGGATGGGAACTTAAATTTGTAAAATGGGTTTAGGTCTGTCAATAAGAAAATAACCTATTCTGAAATGCCTTTTTAAAAGTTTTGCTTGGTGTGGAGCATTCAAAAAGCTGTAAAGTAAAGTTGTGGGTGAAAAGGATAGGTACTTCAACTTGTAAAATGGGTTTAGGAAGGGTATTATTAAAATAGCGTAGTTTAAAAATCCCTTGAATTTGTTTGCACATTTTTGGAGCATTAAAAGAGCTGTAAAGTAAAATTTTGTGCTTAAAAATTGGGTACTTCAACTTGTAAAAATGTTTTAGGAAGTATAAAAAGAAGATAACTGATTCTGAAATGCCTTTTGAAATGAATTAATCGGTGTTGGGCATACAAAAAGCTGTAAATTAAAGTTGTGGGTGAAAAGGATGGGTACTTCAACTTGTAAAATGGGTTTAGGAAGGACATTATGAAAAGAACTTGTTCTGAAATGCCCTATGAATAGTATTGCTTTGTGTTTGAGCATACAAAAAGCTGTAAAGTTGTGGGTGTAAAGGATGGGTACTTCAACTTCTAAAATGGGTTTAGGAATGACATTAAGAAAATAGCTGGTTCTGAAATGTGTTTGAAAAGTATTGCTTGGTGTAGGAGCATTCAAAAAGCTGTAAACTAAAGTTGTGGGTGAAAAAGGATGGGTACTTCAACTTGTAAAATGGGTTTAAGACGGTCACTAAGAAAAGAACTTGTTCTGAAATGCCTTTTGAAAAGTATTGCTTGGTGTTGGGCACTCAAAAATCTGTAAAGTTGTGTATGAAAAGGATGGGTACTTCAACTTGTAAAATGGGTTTAGGAAGGACATTAAGAAAAGAAATTGTTCTGAAATGCCCTTTGAAATGTATTGCTTGGTGTTGGAGCATTCAAAAAGCTGTAAAGTAAAGTTGTGTGTAAAAAGGATGGGCACATCAATTTGTAAAATGAGTTTAGGAGGGACATTAAGAAAAGAACTGGTTCTGAAATGCCTTTGAAAAGTATTGCTTGATGTTGGGGCATTCGAAAAGCAGTATAGTAAAGTTGTGGGTGAAAAGGATGAGTACTTCAACTTGTAAAATGGGTTTAGGATGGACATTAAGAAAATAACTTGTTCTGAAAAGATATAATAAAACCTTAAAAAAGTATTAAAAAATGTGGGCTCAGAGGCCTTTGGGACGCCTGGGGCCCTTTGGGAGCCCGGGGGACATTTGAGGACCGGGGGCTTCCTTCGGGGTTGGGGTAGGGGGATCGGAGCCCTTTGGGGTTGGGTGAGGGGACCTCACGACACTGTTCAAATGTTCAAACTTGTGTATTATAACGACCAATGAGTTTCAACCTCAAATCCTCTTCTAAAATCATCTTTTAAAATGTCTCTAACTGTTTCACCGAAATAATTCCCTAAAATATCTAAAATGGTTTCGCCCAAATAACCCCTAAACGTAATTTCAGTGTGTTCCTTTTGTTTTTGGCATCCCTGCGCTGTCACATTTGAAATTACTAAGAAACCCTTTCCCACGCTAATCTCTAAGATCAAAACATTCGCCCGGAAACAATTCTCCTGGAAGAACTTCAAAGACATTAATAAACTTCGTCCCGGAGACAATTCTCCTTGGAAATACATAAAAGACATTAATAAAATTTACCCGGGCACAATTCTCCGAAACATGTTCTCCCTGGGGATTCCATGCCCATATATGGTGCCCCGTCAGGACTGACAGCACAGGTGTTCTCCCTAGGGACTCTATGCCCATATATGGAGCCCCGTCACGACTGACAGAACATGTCTTCTCCCTAGTGACTCTATGCCCATATATGGTGTCATGTCACGAGTACTAGGGTCCTTTCTACTAGTGTTTTAATCTTTATCAAACTAATATAGTTTTTTCCTGGTCTAACTTACAACTTTGCAGTTTATGAAAGGCTGGATGCGTCTATAAAATATTCTTACTGACTTTCATTCTGTACTTACCCATTGGTACTTGTATGATATACACCCTACCTAATTTCCTTCTAACATGTTTCTCTGACACTCAATCCTAATGAAATATACCAAAATAAAATATAATACTTTAGGAACAAATTTAAGCTATATAGTTGCACATTAGGGGTGGGGTGATGTGAATAAAGTATAGTGGGTCTGCGTGTCTGATTTGTTAGGTACAATTATTCTACATTTTCTGTATTAAGCATTGTTTTTTAACTTCGCACTGACCATTTACTTTACCACTTTACCCCCCCCCCCCTCCCTAATGTTCAAATATATAGCCCAAATTATATATTTTCCATCTATTCTGTCACTTCTCTTTGTCTTGTCTCAAGCTAAGCTGAAAGAAACTAAAGAAAAAAAAACAGTTCTATAATGCGTCAATCAATGAACAGCTTGAGCGGTAGGGGGTTTATCATACAAGTACCTTTCCATTCATTGTACTCTATATTTTGGTTGTATTTCTACCTTATTCTGTCATTCATTATGTTTCTATAGTTCCATTATCATGATCGTTATGCTTTATATTTACAATATGTTTTTATTCTATACTGCTCACTTCATTATATACTATGATTAATTAAATAAAAACTTTCCGAAAAATAAGTTTTTTAAAGAAACGTAAAGGTCATTTTAAACTTAAGCTCAGGAGATACAAATGCCTGTTAAAATTCAAACTCAAAGCTACCAGAAATTACTATTAAAGAATAAATGAAACCCAAAACGAACAGAAATTAAATAAACAATCATAGAAAAAAACATACAACAAGTAATAATATAAATGAATAAATAGAGCTTAAAGCAAGTAATGCTTAGATTTTATTGATTGTTTATTTAATGATTGTTTGATTGTTTATATGCCCCCAGGGCATAACTTACAACGCCTACCTCCGGGCCCTGGTGGGCTGTGTCAACACCGGAGTTTTTTATTTTCAGAACTCTGAGCTATTTTAAACAAATGTCTGTCTCAAAATTTTCATCTGATGGATTTAGAGTGTGGAGGAGGGGGGGGGGGCTAGTTGCCCCCCAATCTTTTTTTACTCTTAAAAAGTACACAAGAACTTTCAATTTCCAATCATATGAGCCCTCTCTAAAGTTTATACGAGCATCCCTTCCATAAGAAATAATGAGTAGGACTCGGAGAATCCTTAAATTACAACTCTTGCCTCGAGGGCTGTGGGGGAGTTCGGCTGCCGTCAATCAAAAGGCGATATCTGACATAAACTCGATATTACAGGAGAACGAAAAAACAAAAAAAAGTTTGAAGCCTTAGAAAACATGATAGGACGTGCCTGTTTTGCAAAAAAAAATACATCAAATCTAGGTTTAAGAGCAAGACAAATTTGCTTGTTAAGGAAAAACTAGACAATTCTTTTTCGTTCTCGAGATGAATGCAGATATTGCCTTTTAACCTACTTTTGCGTCAACAAAAATCCGTATCTGCAAGAGCGCCATATTAAAATTCCATAAGAAAAACGAGATTGCCGTTTTACAAAACGACTTTAAATCAAAGCGAACCGCAGTTTCCAATGAGCGTATTTGCTTGCCAGCAACATCAGCTATGTCATGATGTAGAATAACCTTGTTTTCAGGCTGTAGTTTGGTCTTGGTCTTCGATGGTTTCTACCGCGGGAAAAAGCGCATCTCAGAGGAAGACGTCAACATCAAGTCAATCCACGGCACAAGCGTTTCCACAACATTGAATTCATTTATTTTATAAAGGTAAAAAACATGATATTCATTTATGTTATAAAAAAAAAAGAAAAAATGTCTACGTGTTTTTACTCGTCTTCTGGTTCACAGCCCTCGAATTTGTCAACCAAGTCTTGCACGTTGGCTGTATGAATGTTCTTCCAGAAAGACCTTTTCCTTGTGTCTGCAATGTGGGGTACAAGTTTCATAAGGATGTTGTTTTTTTTGCCCCTTGAAATCACCTTTGGAACCGACAGCTTCTTAGGCAAACCTTCGCCTACAGCACTTTTGACTGTCACTGTCAGAAAATCTACAGCTTTCAGTTCCTCGTCAAAATCATATCGATAATATAGTTTCAAGTCTTTCTTTATGAAACTTGTCTGTACGATCTTTCCAAGTTGAAAGCAACTGACTTTTTCCCAGACTTCTCATTCTTCCATTCGTAGAAATCGCTTATTTTGAGCTCTTTAACGCGGGTATTTTGTCTGGAATCCTGCATTACCTTTTTCAACTCGGGAAAGTCCTCAACAACCTGCTTCACGCGGATTTTCTTCTCTATCATGCCATGCAAGCTGTCAGCTGCCATGTGTGTGTTTCCCTTCCTCAGGAACTTATGGAGATCTTCTCTGGACCCCATGATTCGTTTAAATGTGCACAAACATGGAAAAGATTATCCATTTCTTGTTCTGTGACGAGCAGTTATCGGCCCAGAATGTAAATTCTTTTGTATCCCGTAACTCATCCACAAGACCAAAAAAAGTAGAGGCGACAGCATCCCCGGTTCTACCATATGCTTTTTTGTGCCTTACTACACAGTATGCCACTTCTGGTGAAGAGCCGGTGCGAGCACTAGAAACCGGTGGAACAAACGTTTCATTGAAACACACTAGCCTGCTTTTGAAATGCGATTCTTTAACTGCTGGCTGTATGGGAGGAATTTGGACTCTTTACTTATAAACTGTAAACACTGCCTTCTCTTCACCGTGTGGGTGCTCAGCATCTTTGTCAAGTTCTCGCCTAGCTAGTTCTGCCTGGTTTTTATGCTCCTGTTGCTTCTCCCTTTCTTTGTCTGACACACCTTGCCTGGTTTCCTTTATTTTGAACAAGTCACAGATTTCACATACATGTGACCTTGGCATCTTGTTTGATATGTTCATTTCTTGCAAAGCTCAAAGGTAAGAACTCTGACTACAACGCTGCGCGGGAAACTTTTCTTGAAAGTCAGCAAACATAGCTTCGAACGTAATATCTCGTGGGATATATCTCACATACGGACTGTTTTACCTCCTGTAGTGGGGCTGACATGGCTTGAATGATTCTATATGCATACGTATAGCTTCGCGGTCCACATCCACCTTTCTAGCACCTTCTCTTTTTTTTGAAGGGGAAAATCCAACGCCCTAGGTCTTTAGCTTTCTCGATATTACCTCGATGATTTTCGGACTGATGTAACCCAAAGTTGAAAGAAACGTATTTTGGCACACTACCAACGTGAGTTTTCCCGCAGCAATTGTTTGGTTATACACTAAAGTTTAGTATCTACTTTTTGTAGTTTTCGAGTCTTACACTGTGTTTATTTTTTTGCGTGTCAAAAAAAAAAACGACTTGATGTTTGCAATTCTTTCTCCCTGGCTTAATTCTTGGAACTTGTCATAGATCTGTCTCTTCTGATCAATTGCAAGTTCTTTGCACTTTTTCTTACACTTTTCGGGGTTGCACCCATTCTCTATGAATGGATGTTTTTGCTTTTTCTTTTCAAAGAAAAAGCTCTCTTTTCTTTTTCTTTATCTTTTCTGCTTTCTCCTTTTTTCTCAGACTTGTCTTCTTTTTTGTCACAAAAGCAGGTTCTTCAACATCTAGCATTTCTTGTCGTTCAACACTAGTGATAGAGACTTCACTCACAGGTAATAATGAGATAAGCTCGCCTTGTACATTAGTACTTTGTCTTGCTGCTCTTCAAACACTAGCACCTGTAGAATCAGAATCTTATGATTCTCCATCTGGCTGATACTCACTTGCTGAGTTGGTCTCCAAGTCTTCGTCTGAATCAAGTAAATTTTGATTTAGGCTTTGTCTGGTATCTTCGTTACTAGCTGCGTGACGGTTAGATTGAGTGGACAAGTCTAAAACCATTTCACCGTCTCCGTCACTAAACTCACTCGTATCCGCATGCGTATCTTCTGTAGCGGTCTCATTGTTTTCCGCACGCATTTCTGTCCCCATGTCATAGTTTACTCCCATGTTCTCAGTCTCAACTTTTTCCAGCCAGTATTTGATAAACTGTACGCTCTCTAATTCAGGTGGAGCATCTGTTTGGTCCACTGAAACTTTTTGTGGTGATGGATGGCTTGAGAATATTCCACTGATGGATATTTCTTTTGGTATCACTGTTTCTTTGGGAACAATTCTGATAATACGTTGTTCTTGGGACACAACAACAGCAGCTGCTTCCCTGTTATCCGCATGCATATCTGCTGTCGCCATTTCATTGCTGTAAGCGTGCATCTTTGTTGCCATCTCATTGTTTGTGTCTGTTTGAGCTGTTTTGAGCTAATTTGAGCATTGTATTGAGCTGTTTCTCTGAAAAAAAAAGACATGGTTATCAGCAGAAAATACAAAGAACAAACAGCGTAAAGCAGAGGGGTCCCGAAGCTTTTTGGACCATGGGTCGGATTTCGGAAGGGAAGGGATTGCATACCGGATTAACCCCTAGTCGAGCAACCATCAGCCAGATCTCAGCACAGCCATGGAACCGTGAGAGCTTTTGAAGGTACAAATTGCAAAAACTGTGGATTTGAACGGCTTTCCCGACTGAATGCTAGTTTTGTCTGGTTTCTAATGATTCAATTATTTGACCTGGACGGATACAATGTCAGATTTTATTTTGAGAGCGCAGAGTTCTGACAGGAGACAGATCCCCAAATATATATTTACTGCCTGAGTACTGCAGACATGCATTGATTGCTTCTAGTGTGGACAGGGGTTGGCAATGTAAAAAAAAATGTAACGTAACGTTTACATGTAAAATAAAAATTTTTACATCAGTGAAAAAAACATTTTTTACATTAAATTTTTACATGTAAAGTATATACCTCAGTCATAAATGTTTTCGAGGCCAAAACTGGATAAAACGCTTTTGTTATTTGTTATATTTTAACACGTAAAAGAAAAAAAGATCCATTTAAAGTGCCAACCCTGACTGTGGACATGCACAGGACATGCATCCCTGGAGTACCCCAAAATAGTGAGTACTCTACCTCATAAACAGCTGGTGGCCCTGATTGGGAAAGATCCTGTTTTCGTCAGATTTTAACAGAGTTCAGGTTCTTCTTAAATAGCCTCAAATGTATGGTAGCTTACACTGCTGAAGAAATAAAAAGAAACAAAACATTTGCCAAACAAGCAATAATGTGGTCTGACAACAGCAAACCATCTGCAAAACGAACCCCCAGAACAGCTATGACGAAAAACCTGCATCAGAATTGCAAACTAGAAACTTAAACTGACTTATCCTACTAGCTGATTCCCTTGCTGGGGTCTAATCTCTGCAAATTTCAAAAGAATTTCTTTTACAGGTACACAGTCCTAACAAGGTAATTACCCTTACCTTTCTCTCGCCATCTTAAGGGCCTCTTTCAACAAGAAATTGCCCCGGCTCATGATTCTGCTCTTCAGTTTTACGGAATCTTTTCTTCTACATAGCCATGAATCTAATGAAAGGTTGGCCTTATTTGGCGATATCTGCTCTTGCGCTGGAAGTAAAAGCAAAGATCTAAAAGGTGATATCTGCATGTGTAGATATCGCATTTTGAGTCGCAAGAGAATACAACTTTTCCAGATAACGTCAAATAAAACTACCATATATCTTGGCTATTTTTGTAAATATCACGTTTTTGACTCGAACAGCCGATAGAGCGGAGTGTCTTTACTTGACATACGTAGAAATCTCAATTTCGCTCGTCATGTCAGATATCGTCTTTTGATTGACGGCAGCCGAGTTGTCATCCTCAAAGACCTAATTTCCAGAACTTGAAATTATGTTTGATAAAATGGCTGTCTCAAAATTTTGATTGAATGTGTTTGGGGAAAAGGTGGGCGTGAGAGGGGGGTTAGTTGCCCTCAAATCACTTTCGACTATTAAAAAGAACACTAGTCCTTTGAATTTCCAATCGAATGAGCCTTTTTTGAAGTTTCTACGACACCGCCTTCTATAAAAAATCTTATATGCCCCCAGGGTATAGCTTAAAACCCTTGCCTTGAGGCTTCTGGGGGAGTTTCCTCCTCAAAAAATATGTTTTCTATCTGAAAATCAACTACGCTGAACAGTTATTTTTCGGGGGGGGGGGGGTTACTGTCTCTTTGATGTGAGGATAAAAAAAATATCACTTATTTCACATTATCGTGGAAATACCGAGCTAAACCTAACAAAAGAAGGCACATAAGAAAAAGGACTTTAATTTATTCAAATTTCCGAACAATTAAATAACTCAGTTCAAGTGCGCACAGTATATAATATAGGTAAAATAAATTATGTTCATAGTTGATTACATACAAATTAAAATTTTACAAACATAAAACAAAACATTTTCATAAAAAAAAAACTATCATAGATTTGCAAGGCAATGAATCAGCAGAATAATGTATATTATGAAAATCACAATTTTCTTATAAAAATGTTAACGTCAGAAACGACCCTTTAGCATGACAGCGATGATCATGCCTATGATTTACTGGTTTCAAACCCTTCCTCCCAAATTTTGCCCGACTCGTAAAAACATAACAAAAACTTTGAAAGTTTTTTTGGAACCCCCCCCCCTCAACCCCCGAACTAAAATACTGGATACACCCTTAGTGATGTTATAAGTTAATGTACCAGCTACCGAATAGCAACACCTAATTTGGGATTACATAAGCATAATTTTGTCGATATTTTACTACAATTCAAGAAGCATGAACCAGTGTACAGTGCAAACGCTGAAACTCTTAAAATTTTCCATGTAACAACGTCGCTGTTACAAGGAAATAAAAAAAAAATCGTGTTCAGGTCATAGGTGGCCCATTAATCATATGGACGGTAAGAAAGATAACATGTCAGTAACAGATACTCTGCCTTATAGCAAAAAATGTTGCACTTCCCTCATTTTGATTAGTGTACGAGCGTATTTTTTGTATTATAAGCACAGGAAAAATAAATTCTTAGCTTTTTTGGTTATTAACCCGCATATAGGGGTTAAAATAATAATTTTAGGATAAAAATCCTTGCATATAACTACCCATATTAACTACAAACGTACACGCTCTTGCCCTATGCGTAGAAAAAAAAAACTATTTATGGAACTTCAACTTCAGTTTTGTACTTAAGGAACGTATGCGTTGGAACGTGGTTGACTATGCAAACACCAATGGTGTTTTTTCCCTTGGGTGTTCAAACTTTTTGTCTATTTGCAAGGCCGTATTCAGGGGAGGGGTAAGTGAGTTTGAACACCCCCCCCCCCCAAATGTTTGTCCGAGTCGGTAAAACGTAATAGAGACGTATAATAAAAATCTTATGTGCTTTTTAGGTTTTATTTTTGTACCTCCCCCTTCCCCCGAATAAAAATCCTCGATACGGTCATGTCTATTTGTTTTGTTATTTTTTTTTCATTTTGATGATCCTTTTAGACTTTATGACTACTTAAATTTTGAGCTTTGGTCTTCGAGATTCTCATTTTTATTTATTATTTGTTTTTGTATTGCCTATTATCGCCTCCCACGTTTTTTGATGTTTAAATTTGATTTGTACGAGAATAAAAACTACCTATTGAATTTCATAATTTTCCTACGGTTTTTGAGCTTGACGAATGTTCGGGCTGAAAATTTTTTAATTGGGTTGGGGGCTGATTTGATGTTTTTGAATAACCTAAAAGGGATTAAACAACATAGGATGAGAAAATAGCCCTTCCCCACCGTGGAAAACAAGGCTATCCAAATTTGAGAATTTTATTTGAGTTTTGTTTTTTAACAAAACTCAACTTAATTTTTGCTTAATTCTAAGATTAATTTTTGTTAAGCTTAGACACAAATGTTAAGCTACAACACAAATAAAAACAAAACAAAATACAACGCACGTCCCGCTTGTAGGATGCTCCCCTCCTTAGGAGAATCCTTTGGCGGTGGCTTCAAGTACATTCCATTTTTTATATTATCCCTTTAAGCTTCCATAGAAAAAAAAATGTAATAAAAAAAGTGAAAATAAAATAAATACAATTTGAACCATTCTTCCCTTACAAAAACCTCAACAAACAATAAAACATATACTTAAACAACACAAAACCTATTTAGGAAGAAGGGTTCAAAAATTCTAACAAATTACCCATAAACTTCAAATTTCCAAATAAAATTCATACTTTACTTGATTTAAATATCTTCTTTGCTCCTAACCTCTTCAGTAAACCACTTTTCTATGCTTTAGTCTATCTGTGATTAATTTTATCTATGATTAAGATGCTTTATGCCAAATTTAAGATTTTATGTCCAAGATTTGGTGATATTTTGGAACATTAGGCTCAAGCTAAAAATATTTAATTGCGATTAGGGTACAATATTAGGTATCATTGCAGGTGTATCATATTTTTATAACCCCTCCGCCCCACTGTGTTAAAGTTTTCATCACCTGATATACTTATAATTTTGATAATACAAATATATGTAACGTAAATTACGTTTACAGAATCATATTCGTGAGTTGGAAGCCCTTTTGGAGAATGAGAGGGAGAAACGTTCAAGTGCTTTGGCAGCTGCTCAAGCTGAGATGCAGAGTCTCCAAGATGAGATGGCCCAGCAAACCAAGGAATGTCTAGAACTTATGGATATCAAATGCAATCTTGATATGGAAATTGCAACTTACAGAAAACTGCTTGAGTCTAAGGAGTCGAGGTACAATGATCCCGGTGATTGTGTTCAGACTATCTTATTCTATGCTGACACAGGCAACAGCATGGTTTTGTTAAGATTATCAAATTTTAGGGAGAAAAATGGGATTATCTTTTCTCAAACTTACGAGATTGTTTACCAAAAAAATAAATATGTGTTTATTTTTGCACTAAAATTTGGTACTTACTTTTGTAGTCGAAATAAGGTAAAAAACAAAATAGGAAAACTCCCAACATGCATATGGGAGTGCAAATTATCATACATTTCCCTTTTTCCTCCATTTTATCACACTTGTATTTTGGTTTGTTTTATGAGACTTTCTTGGATTGGTTCAAATACAAGCCCAGAAGAGCTCTGAAAGTTTCACTTAACTAGTGTACCTACTCTTTTTGCCATATTAAAAAAAGAGCTAAGAAACCTGTTAGATGGATAGATTAACTTTTATTTTCACCAAATTTTCACAAAAACGGAATAACAAGAAATAAACGGAATAAAAAGAAAAAACGAAAAAAACACGAATAAATTTAAAATTGTGGAGATATGTTTAAGTCTTACCCGAGACTCCATGCTTACTGCCGCTCTATTCTCCATCACCTCAGCTTCTTGCTTGTCTAGCCCCTTTTTGATATCCTCAAAGCGTCGATGCATATACAGCGTAAATTAAAATTAAAAAACGGTGCGTAAGAAGGTGCCAATGGAGGTGCCAAGAGGTGAATTTAGGGAGCATGGATAAGAAGTAGATGGATGTAGCGAACAGTCAGAATGTAGATGGGTGTAGTAACTAGAAAAAAGGTGGGGGTAGTGAACAGTTTGTATGTAGATGGATGTAGTCAGGATTTAGATGGGTGTAGTAACTGCAAAAAGTAATGAAGAAACTGGTCTGTTCTCGAGTTTTACACAGCGTAACCTTGAGTGAGTGGCGCATAACACACAAGAACCAAAATTCCTTCCCCCTACGGAAATTAAAAAAACAAAACTCAAATAAAATTCTCAAATTTGGAAAGCCTTGTTTTTCACGGTTGGGAAGGGGTATTTTTTCATCCTATGTTGTGTAATCCCTTCTAGATTACTCTTTTAAGTAGGCTACCTCATATCCAGAGGCATGAAGCCATAAGGAAAACCTTGATGAGTTGTATTGACAGGGGACTAATGATGAAGGATTTTTAAGGATTTTTTTTAATGATGAAACAAGATAATGAATTTTTGAAATTAAAAGGGTTGGGGTTAATGTTTGTTTTCTTTTTAATTTTTAAATTCAAACATCACAAAAAGATTTTCTTTTAAAATTTCCTCCCCCACTTGGCGCAAATATGAGTCAGTAATTACTCTAATTCAACAGCGAGCTTCAAATCTTAGGGAATATGTATAACGTTCGCCCTTTTTGATTACGTTATTGTAATCTTTTCGGATGACGTTTGTAGACTTTTGGATGAAAATCTGAGATGAAATATCCACGAATAGTTAAATTTTAAACCGGAGAGTTTAGAATATGGCAATATAAAAGATTAATGACATAACTTGATGAAAGTAGTTCATGCAGTAGCAGATGGTGTCATAGGGAAGAAAGTTAGAAACGCCACTATATTAGTGAAGACATTCGAATTTTTGTAAAATAAATGCTGGGTTTTTCAAAAAGTATTTGAGTGACAAGTCATATAAGCATAAAAGGAACGCAAAGAAAGCTGAAAAAGCATAAAAACATGAATTGAGAAAGTTTTTCAAGGTTCTCGAGTTCAAATCTTTGTCAAATAAAATCTGTTTTTCAAGAGCTACGTAGATTTTACGTTGTGTTCTCCAATCTTACGGAGCAAATTTGGTCATTAATATTAGCAGTGCCAAAAAAAAAAAAAAAAAAATATAAGGAACAAAACGTACAACAACAGAAAGTTCGTAGATCTAAAAATTGAAATTGCCAGCCATCAAATTGGAGTGCTGAACTCTGCAACCAATTCATTATCAGACCAAGTTTGTTTTTTAAAATGGAAAACATGGGAGGCCATAGGAGCTCATGAAATATACTACTACTAACAACTAAATGCAACACCAAGCCGCTTGAGGCCAACATAGCTACGCACGCTCCTCCTCCATCCTAAGTTATTTAAGGTTCCTTATTTACACCCTCCAGAAATTTCCCGTTTTTCTTTATGACATCCTCCTACCCCAGCCGCAGACAGTATGCTTTCTGTTTAACCCTAGACGGTTGGCGAATAAGGTCGTGATGAATCACCCCAGACCCCTCAATTCTCGTAAGAAGCGTCTGGGGAATGTCATGTGAAAGAGTGTAAGTATATACTAGATATTCGGATGGAATTAATTAGCAAATATTTGTATACAATCAAAAAAAAAAAAAAAATAACGGAGGGGTCATAACCATCTTGCAAAAACAGCCTAAAATGAGATAAATCCAAAAATGGTTAAACATAAACCTAATAATATTGTCCAAGTTCTATGATTGGCGATTTGCATTGCATTGATATATAAAAATTAGAAAAAAAAATTTTGTTATCATAGTCAGTATTAAATTTTTTTAAATTTATTATGCTAGCAACTATTAAAGTGGAAAAACACAAATCTGAAAAAAATAGGTCTGAAGGGGAAAAACAGTGCCCCCTCCCTTGCTCAATAAAAATCTAGCACCCATCCTATTGGGGGGAATTAGTGCAGCCTGGCAACAATGGAGCTAAGAGCATCATTCTTGTTTGAATAATTATATTTTCTTTTGATTAGTTTGTATGAAAAGTACGTCATTGAAACAGTCCATTATTAAGTTAGGCCAAAAGCCATATCTAAAATTCGTGAGGGTTATTTTTGGCCTGTATGTTTGACTGCTACTCGATAATGATGTGGAGCTTTTATTTATTTATTTATTAATAAATTTAATTATTTTATTTATTTCATTGATGATAATCATCTTTACTCTGTCAAACAGTTTCTGATAATGGTTTCTATAAACACAAACACAACCTGTGTGCATTGTAACAAAAATCCTAAAAACGGAATTTTGGTTATGATAAACATATAAAATGAATTTCCAGTGTATTTTGATGCCAAATATATAAATTTTTACAGTGCTTTACTGAAAAGGTTTATGAGTACAACGAGTGTAGTGAACTGGCAGTTGCAAGTGTTTTATATACCAATTACCTTTCGAACATTTGAATAAATTTTAAATATTTTAAATATTCGTTTCCATTTAAATATTGAGAAACATGTTTACCTAAAATATTATGCGTATCAAGAAGCTCATGCAGCATTGTATATATAAAAAAAAAAAAAAAAAAAAAAAGAATCCGTTCCAATTCCCCTTGTTTGAGTAGTCTCTCTTAAAAGTATTGGGGGCAAAAATTCAAAGTTTTGTCTAAATAGTGGGGTTTAAGAGGGAATGAGACAGCCCCTCCTGGAATAATTCATATTCAGTTAACAAATAGTTAAATCTTTCTGGAAAGTGTGGGATAACCACACAATGGTTCTCAGCTTCACAACTTTTCTCAACCCCAATTTATAATGATTTTAAGATATGGAAATACATTTCCTAAATTTAGAAAAAAAGGATTGATATGGCTTAAAATTCTGCTCAAATAACAGGAATTGCATTTTTCAGAGCTAAAGCAAGAGAATAAAAAAACTGATAACTGAAAATTAAGGTAAAATGTTTTGTCAAAATTTTAATGGGTTGCCTGTCATGTAGGCAAATTTCAGGACCATCAAGAAGGAGAAGGAGTTGAGGTAGGTACTTCAAAAAACCTTCCCGGGACATACTTTAGCCTGTAGACCCATCCCTAAAAGTTTCATTTTCCAAACCCAACCCCTTTCCAAGATTGTCAAAAGTAACTAAAGTAGCCTAGAATTTTACCAAAAATACAATTCCTGTTATTTGATTAGAATTTTAAACCATATCAATGTTGTTTTTTTTTTTTATTTATTTAGGAGATGTATTTTTGAATCTTTGAAACCTTATAAATTGGGATTGAGGAAAGTTGTGAAGCTGAATTTTTTTTTGTTGTAGGCCTACTTCATTTCAGCAGAAGATCTGTTTTGCAAGGTTTCACTTTTATAACACACAGATTTTCAAATGTCATCAAAGGTCATGGCCCTCTAGAGGGATAAGGAGTGGAGGTAGGTACTTCAAAATACCTTCCCAGGACATACTTTAGCCAGTACACCTTTGTCTGATTACAAAAATTAAATATATTTGGGTCCCCTTTAGGCTCAAGATGCAATTTGCAACAGAAGCAATAATTGAATTATGAAAGAGCATAAAAAAAGGCATCAAAAGATGTTTTCACTTTCATCCTAGCTAAATTATCTAGAAACTTACCCAAAATTGTTTCTAAACTATTATATTTTCATCATATTTTGTTTTATTTCATTAGCATAAACCAAACTTCACTTCTCAAGTGTATTTTATATAGGCTAATTGACAAGTATCCTTTAGACTATCATGTAGCCCTGTTTAACTTGAAATTAGGCTATTTACCTTGGGTCCAGACAAAACTTTTAGCTTTCCAATAGCTCTGATAAACTTTTGTAAAAACCCATTTTGAGACATTTTGAGAATTGTCTAGTGCACTTATGCAGATAGAGTATCGCCATTTTTCTATCTGATTGGAATTTGATGATACTCCCCATCAAGGATGAAATTGTCCTTAGATGCCAGGGTGGTCTGAGGTTCTAGCTTCTCCCTGGCTGCAAAAACCTTAGGAGAAAAATATTTTTTATGTTTTGTAGTATTGTTGTTGTTATATTGTTAATGTTGTTTTTATATTTTTATGCCCAGGAATTAAAGAACTTAGATAGTCTAAGAGTTCTGGCAAAGGATCTTTTCTTTTATAACTGTGCAGCCATTTAAAATGTGTTTTTTAGTTCTTAATGTGTATTAAGTTGAAACCAATAGGATGTACGTCAAAATGGATGGAGAATATATAATTTAGGCTATATAGTTGCACATTAGGAGAGTTGGGGTAAGATAAAGTGAAGCCTTCTTATGAATGATATGCATAAAAGTTTTATAGGATTTACTTATGTTATTCCTAAAAGCGTTTCACTTGTAGTGAAATTTGACCCACACTTTATTCACGTAACCTTATTTCTTACTTTTGGCTCCTTCAAATTATCTAGTTAGGCTTTATTTGGATTTTCCCAAATTACTGAGCGATCATAAATAATTTTTTTTATACCACACAGCAAATTCTGCAAACTGAACGATCTGACAGAAATAAATCATACAAGTATAAAAAGGATTTAAAGGCGAGGTGCTTTAAACATGGTCTAATTTAAGTGACACTATTTAGATACAAAATTATTAAAAATAATGAATATAGCGATAAAATAAATCGAATTTATTCAATTTACATGCAAATTCAGTTTTCGGTATCTACAACTGTAGCTAAGCAGTGCAAAAATCAACCGTTTCTTTACTAAGAAGTTTGAAAATACAAATCTCTTCCTAGGGGATGATGAATATTACATACATTGTCTATGACTGAATCAAGTGCCTGGGAACTGGATGAGGCCAAAATAAACAAATTTACTTTACAAAAGTTGGGGCCACATCTAAACAACCAGACAATAAAAAATATATGCAAGCATAAGCAGTTTTGCATGAGGGGGGAGTCCCCCCTCATACCATTTAAAATATATTTTTAGTCATTTATAGGTATTAAGTTGCAACAAAAGGGTGTAAAATAAAGTTAAGCATTCTTAAAAATGATATAAATAAGAACTTTATCAGATTCTTAGAATTAATTATATCATTCCTAAAAGTACTTCACTTTAATTTATCCCCCCTCCCTTAATATTCAAATAAAGCTGAATTTTATATTTCCAAATGCATTTTACCATAAGTTACTCTTTGCTTGAACTTTTTACCTGTGCACTGAAACAACATGATGTATGTGTAAATTGTGCTAAAGATATAACAGAAAAAAATCTCTTATTTCTAATATGTTATTTTAAAGCCAGATAATTATCAAGCCATGACTATTGCAAAAACTACTTTATTAATAAGAATCAAATTATGAATATTTTAAGAGACCCGTATGGTTTGTTTCTTGATTCATAAGCTTTAGGGTTTTCATTAATTTACTTTCTTTTCACAGAAAATCTTAAATCAAGTTTGCGTTTTCCTTTCTTGGGGGAGCTGTTTTTATGTCAAAACATGGCACCCCTCCAGATCACCTCCTCCAAATATCTATATCTTTTATTCGCCCAATTCTGGAATAAGCAGCTCCTGTATGGTATTTTGGACTGACTACTGAGCAAAGTGCCAAGATCAAAAGAGCTCTAATGATAGTATCAAAGCAGGCAGAAATGTCGTATGAAGAGCTGCTGAAAAAGTTTAAAATGCAAATTCTGAAAAAAAGAAGAGAAAAACTCTGCATGGATTTCGGAAGAAAATCTCTGAGCCACCCAATTCACAAAACCCCTTTCCCCCCTCGATCCACAAAAAAAAAACTCCCGCACAGGGTTGCAGTGCCTAGGTCTAGAGACAGCAATTGTATGTGTGATTCTCTTTGGCATTTACAGCTTAATGGTCAGATTAAGACAGCACCCTGATTTTATCAGATAACAAATAAAAGCCTAGGAAGGCTACCATGGGAAAAAAATATATATATTATTTAGGCTATATATAGGTCAGTGTCCTATTTATGGGTCCATCAAAGGGGGAGTGAGGGTTAAATGTTGGGCAACAATTACTATATAAAAAAAGAGAACAAAATCAGGAATTTAATGGTACTGTACTAGCCTATGTTCATTTTATGGTACTTGTCTAGCCTATTATATAAAACACACTTAAGAAGTGAAGTTTGGATAATGAAATAAAACAAAACATGATGAATATATAACAGTTTAGAACCAAAAGGTATTTTATATGAATTATAAGGGCATAGAAAAAATTCAAATGATATTTTCACTTTTATCCAAGCTAAATTATATGTCCCACAGCATATTTACCATGAACTTTACCCCAATCCCCCTAATGTGGAAATATGACAGATCTATACCTATTGAAATTTTGAAAAAACAACATTTTACCTTAATTTGCAGTTATCAATTTCTTTTACTCTGGCTTTAGGCCTAGTTTTGAAAATACCAATAAAATTCTACTTTAACTTCTTTTGACTATCTTGGCAAGGGGTTGGTTTAGGAAAATGGATGGGTCTACAGGCTAAAGTATCTCCCTGAAAGGTATTTTGAAGTACCTACCTCCACTTCTTCTTCCTCTAAAGGGGTTTGACCTTTGACAACTTTTAAAAATTGGTGAGTTATAGAAGTGAAACCTTGCAAAATAGATCTTCTGCTTAAATGAAGCACCACACAATGGTTCTCAGCTTCACAACTTTTCTCAACCCCAATTTATAATGATTGCAAGATATGGAAATACATTTCCTAAATTTAGAAAAAAAAGGATTGATATGGCTTAAAATTCTGCTCAAATAACAGGAATTGCATTTTTCAGAGCTAAAGCAAGAGAAAAAAACTGATAACTGAAAATTAAGGTAAAATGTTTTGTCAAAATTTTAATGGGTTGCCTGTCATGTAGGCAAATTTCAGGACCATCAAGAAGGAGAAGGAGTTGAGGTAGGTACTTCAAAAAACCTTCCCGGGACATACTTTAGCCTGTAGACCCATCCCTAAAAGTTTCATTTTCCAAACCCAACCCCTTTCCAAGATTGTCAAAAGTAACTAAAGTAGCCTAGAATTTCAGCAAAAATACAATTCCTGTTATTTGATTAGAATTTTAAACCATATCAATGTTGTTTTTTGGTAAAATTCTACTTTAGCTACTTTTGACTGTCTTGGAAAGGGGTTAGGTTAAGAAAATGAAACTTTCAGGGATGGGTCTACAGGCTAAAGTATGTCCCGGGAAGATATTTTGAAGTACCCACCTCCACTCTTCCTCCCTCTAGAGGGTCCTGACCTTTGATGACCTTTAAAAATATGTGAGTTATAGAAGTGAAACCTTGCAAAATAGATCTTCTGCTTAAATCAAGTACAACAAAATTTTTTTCAGCTTCACAACTTTGCTCAATCCCAATTTATAAGGTTTTAAAGATATGCAAATACATTTCCTAAATTTTTGAAATAAACTATTTATATGGCTTAAAATTCTGCTCAAATAACTGAAATTGCATTTTCAGAGCTAAAGTCAGGGAAAAAGAAACTGATAACTGAAAATTAATGTAAAATGTTGTTTTGTCAAAATTTCAATGGGTATAGACCTGTCATGTAGGCAAAATTTCACGACCCTCTAGAGGGAGAAGGAGTGGAGGTAGGTACTTCAAAATACCTTCCCGGGACATACTTTAGCCTGTAGACCCATCCCTGAAAGTTTCATTTTTCTAACCTTACCCCATTCCAAGATAGCCAAAAGTAGCTAAAGTAGAATTTTACCTGTTTTTTTTTATTTAGGAGATGTAGCCTATTTTTGAATCTTTGAAACCTTATAAATTGGGATTGAGGAAAGTTGTGAAGCTGAATTTTTTTTTGTTGTAGGCCTAGGCTACTTCATTTCAGCAGAAGATCTGTTTTGCAAGGTTTCACTTTTATAACACACAGATTTTCAAATGTCATCAAAGGTCATGGCCCTCTAGAGGGATAAGGAGTGGAGGTAGGTACTTCAAAATACCTTCCCAGGACATACTTTAGCCAGTACACCTTTGTCTGATTACAAAAATTAAATATATTTGGGTCCCCTTTAGGCTCAAGATGCAATTTGCAACAGAAGCAATAATTGAATTATGATAGACCATAAAAAAGGCATCGAAAGATGTTTTCACTTTCATCCTAGCTAAATTATCTAGAAACTTGCCCAAAATTGTTTCTAAACTATTATATTTTCATCATATTTTGTTTTATTTCATTAGCATTAACCAAACTTCACTTCTCAAGTGTATTTTATATAGGCTAATTGACAAGTATCCTTTAGAGTATCATATAGCCCTATTTAACTTGAAATTAGGCTATTTACCTTGGGTCCAACTTTTAGATTTCCAATAGCTCTGTTCTTTCTTCTTATATTTAACAGCAGGTCAGACCACCCTGGTCTAGCTCTGATAAACTTTTGTAAAAACCCATTTTGAGACATTTTGAGAATTGTCTAGTGCACTTATGCAGATAGAGTATCGACCTTTTTCTATCTGAGCGGAATTTGATTATACTCCCCATCAAGGATGAAATTGTTCTTAGATGACAGGGTGGTCTGAGGTTCTAGCTTCTCCCTGGCTGCAAAAACCTTAGGAGAAAAATATTTTTTATGTTTTGTGGTATTGTTGTTGTTATATTGTTAATGTTGTTTTTGTATTTTTATGCCCAGGAATTAAAGAACTTAGATAGTCTAAGAGTTCTGGCTTAGGATCTTTTCTTTTATAACTGTGTAGCCATTTAAAATGTGTTTTTTAGTTCTTAATGTGTATTAAGTTGAAACCAATAGGATGTACGTCAAAATGGATGGAGAATATATAATTTAGGCTATATAGTTGCACATTAGGAGAGTTGGGGTAAGATAAAGTGAAGCCTTCTTATGAATGATATGCATAAAAGTTTTATAGGATTTACTTATATTATTCCTAAAAGCGTTTCACTCGTAGTGAAATTTTTCCCGCACTCCATTCACGTAACCTTGTTTCTTACTTTTTGCTCCTTCAAATTATCTAGTTAGGCTTTATTTGGATTTTCCCAAATTACTGAGCGATCATAAATAATTTTTTTTATACCACACAGCAAATTCTGCAAACTGAACAATCTGACAGAAATAAATCATACGAGTATAAAAAGGATTTAAAGGCGAGGTGCTTTAAACATGGTCTAATTTAAGTGACACTATTTAGATACAAAATTATTAAAAATAATGAATATAGCGATAAAATAAATCGAATTTATTCAATTTACATGCGAATTCAGTTTTCGGTATCTACAACTGTAGCTAAGCAGTGCAAAAATCAACCGTTTCTTTACTAAGAAGTTTGAAAATACAAATCTCTTCCTAGGGGATGATGAATATTACATACATTGTCTATGACTGAATCAAGTGCCTGGGAACTGGATGAGGCCAAAATAAACAAATTTACTTTACAAAAGTTGGGGCCACATCTAAACAACCAGACAATATAAAACATATGCAAGCATAAGCAGTTTTGACGTGAGGGGGAATCCCCCCTCATACCATTTAAAATATATTTTTAGTCATTTATAGGCATTAAGTTGCAACAAAAGGGTGTAAAATAAAGTTAAGCGTTCTTAAAAATGATATAAATAAGAACTTTTATAAGATTCTTAGAATTAATTATATCATTCCTAAAAGTACTTCACTTTAATTTATCCCCCCCCCCCTCCTCCCTTAATGTTTGAATAAAGCTGAATTTTATATTTCTATATGCATTTTACCATAAGTTACTCATTGCTTGAACTTTTTACCCGTGCCCTGAAACAACATAATGTACATAAAGAAAGAAAAACGAGCAAAAATGGGGTTTTTATAGGCCAAATGAACATACTGAAAAAACGAAGGCCAATGTGGTTTAAGAAATTAACATAATGTACGTGTAAATTGAAGCAAAGATATAACGGAAAAAAAATCTCTTATTTCTAATATGTTATTTTAAAGCCAGATAATTATCAAGCCATGAGTATTGCGAAAACTACTTTATTAATAAGAATCGAATAATGAATATTTTAAGAGACCCGTATGGTTTGTTTCTTGATTCATAAGCTTTAGGGTTTTCTTTAATTTACTTTCTTTTCACAGAAAATCTTAAATCAAGTTTGCATTTTCCTTTCTCGGGGGAGCTGTTTTTATGTCAAAACATGGCACCCCTCCAGATCACCTCCTCCGAATATTTATATCTTTTATTCACCCAATTATGGAATATGCAGCTCCTGTATGGTATTTTGGACTGACTACTGAGCAAAGTGCCAAGATCGAAAGAGATCTAATGATAGTATCAAAGCAGGCAGAAATGTCGTATGAAGAGCTGCTGACAAAGTTTAAAATGCAAACTCTGAAAAAAAGAAGAGAAAAACTCTGCATGGATTTCGGAAGAAAATCTCTGAGCCACCCAATTCACAA
>NC_142803.1:61691994-61725786 GCF_049724085.1 Artemia sp. Qi Xiang Cuo | reverse complement strand
AGACATCAACTGAAAACCCAAGGAATCCTAAAACTCTCAAAACAGCAGAACCACCAAAAAATAACAGACCTATCACAATGCAACTGACTACATTTTCAATGACAAAGGGTCCAAAGACCCTGCGACCATAATGCTGACCAATAAGAAACGTGACAACTCTTCTAGAATAAAGATCTAGAAATCTGACGAAAAGCTCAACGAGTTATGTATCCTATATACCAATGCTAAAAAACTGTTAAATGAAATGGGTAAACTGAAGCTCCTCGTTCACAATATGACACCAGACGTGATTTGCGTAACCGAAGTCTCTCCAAAGCGAAACATGGTTATCCAGGATTCAGAAATAGAGGTCTCGTACTATGGAGCTGCAGCATGAAAGCTACAGGAGTGCGACAGACGATACATTAACTGTGTAAAAATTATATGTGAATACCAGCAAATATCTATAGGAGCAGATAACGCCAAGATTCGACTAGAAACACTCTTCATGAAGGTGTCCGATTTAGTTTTTGGCTGTGTCTCTAGTTCACCGTCAACAAACAGTTGAAAAAAATACGGAATACCTACACCTCCTTAACACAGCTCTCACTAAGCTCATAGACATGAAACACCCAATGTACATTTTAGGCGACTTCAATTTCCCAGAAATCAAATGGGGTGAAAACCAAGCACCTAATCATTCCTTTGTCAGTATGCTAAAAGACCATCGTCTGACTCAGTTGGTAAATGGATCAACCAGATTCCGCGAAAACGCAAATGAAAACACCCTGGACTTAGTGCTCACCTGCAGTCCTGAGACAGTATCAAACAGTTCGTGGTAACGAACTGTAAGTAAGGAGCGACCCGGCTCAATGGTAACCGAAACTCTAGAAAACGGGTTTTTGATACCAATAGATACATCAAAAGAATTAAATTTCAACACTGATTTCAAATATATAACTTTCATCAAGTTTAGTGCTACCCATCAAAAGTTACGCGCCTGAGAAAATTTGGCTGATTTTCCAAAAAGGGGGAAAGACCCCCTAAAAGTTATAGAATCTTAATGAAAATCACACCATCATATTCAGCGTATCAGAGAACCCTACTGTAGAGGTTTCAATCTCCTATCTACAAAAATGTGGAATTTTCCATTTTTTGCCAGAAGAAAGATCACGGATGCGTGTTTATTTGTTTTTTTGTTTGTTTTTTTTCCCCAGAAGTGATCGTATCGACCCAGTGGTCCTATAATATCGTGGGAGGGCTCATTGGAACGTAAATTAAACGTTCTAGTGCCCTTTTTAAGTGACAAAAAAGATGGAGGGTAACTAGGCCCCCTCCCACGCTTATTTTTTTCCCAAAGTCACCCGATCAAAATTTTGAGATAGCCATTTTGTTCAGCATGGTCAAAAATATAATAACTATGTCTTTTAGGATGACTTAATCCCCTGAAGTCCCCAGGGGGAGGGCTAAAAATTATGAACTTTACCCAATGTTAACATA
The DNA here is from genome assembly GCF_049724085.1 of Artemia sp. Qi Xiang Cuo. Lineage (NCBI taxonomy): Eukaryota > Metazoa > Arthropoda > Branchiopoda > Anostraca > Artemiidae > Artemia > Artemia sp. Qi Xiang Cuo. The sequence continues at coordinate 61,724,307 of NC_142803.1, read as the reverse complement.
TAGTATTGGTTATTGGGAAGTATACAGAAGTTTTCTGGAGGTTTTTTTTTTCTGGTAGTGGTAGGGAAGGGTGGGTCTGGGGTTATGTTGGAGGATCTGTTCATGAAGGAAGTTTTCATGGGCGAAGGCAAATTGTAATGAAGGGGGCGCCGGACTTGCCAGCATTATTTATTGGTTATTGGGAAGTATACAGACATTTTAAGGAAGGATTTTTTTCTGGAGGGGGGAAGCTAGAGGAGGGGGCTACTCTGGAGAAAATTTCTGAGGAGATGTTTTTTTCGGGTAAGGGACATTTCTATGAAGGGGGCGCCGGATTTCCTAGCATTATTTAAAAAACGATCAGAAATTAAATAAAAAAACAAGTTTTTTCAACTGAAAGTAAGAAGGAACATTAGAACTTAAAACGAACAGAAATTATAACGTATTTGAGAGGGTTCTCCCCCAAGTCAATACCTCGCTCTTTACGCTACAGTTTTTTTAGTGCTTTCAAAAGAGCTATAGATTCTAATTAAACGGCCTTTGTGATTCAGGGGTTTGTGAATCAAATTTTTTTTTTAACTTTTAACGTAAACAGAGTGGTATTGACTAAGGGGAGAACCCCTTCATATACATAATAAAAAGCAATAAAAAACAAGCGATACGGCTCAATAGTAATCGAAACTTTTAGAAACGGAATTTTGAAGTCAATAAATGTATCAAAAGAATGTGTTTATAATGCTGATTCTAAATATATAAATTTTATCAAGTTTAGTATTGGTCATCAAAGGCTACGAGCCTGAGAAAATTTACTCGATTTTTTAAAGAGGGGGGAAACATCCCCTACAAGTGAAAGAATTTTAATGAAAATCACGCCGTCAGATTCAGCGTATCAGAAAACCCTAGTACATAGGTTTAAAGCTCATATCTGCAAAAATCTGCAACTTTGTATTTTTTGCCAGAAGAAAAATATACGAATATAGAAGTTAGTTACGTAGATTAATTTGTAAAGACATCCATTTAGCAAAAGAAAAGTAAAATTTTTATGCAAATAAAAGCTGCATTAACTAAAAAACGATCAGAAATTAAATAAAAAAAGTTTTTTAAACTGAAAGTAAGGAGCGACATTAAAACTTAAAACGAACAGAAATTATTCCGTATATGAAAGGGCTGTCCCTCCTCAACACCTCGCTCTTTACGCTAAAGTTTGACTCTGTCTCACAACTTTATTTTTTAAAACAATAAAAAACTTTAGCGTAAGGAGCGCGGCGTTGACGAGGGGACAGCCCCTTTCATATACGGAATAATTTCTGTTCGTTTTAAGTTTTAATGTCGCTCCTTACTTTCAGTTTAAAAAACTTGTTTTGTTTTATTTAATATCAACTAAGCGCACTCCCACTGCTAATAAAAAGTGACTACATCACTACTTGTCCAGCTGAACCTGAATCAAACAAAACCAAAGTACTACAACAGAAAAGAATTCAGAAATCTTAATAAATCAAAGCTTAAAGAAACAGCCAAGTGGATTGGATAAACTTGCAGACGGAAGAGACATGTGACCAGAAATTTGAACTATTCCAAGACATCATGATTCGCAGGGCCGAAAGCTCAACCAAAACAAAAAACAGCTGTCAGCCGCGAACACTACCACATATTAACTCTCAGCTGAAGCGGCTGATGAACATTGAGAGCCAAAAATTTACGAAAATCAGAAAACTGGAATCTCTAAACTTGGACACACAAAGAGCTAAGATGCAGTACAACAGAGCCAGAAGCAAACTCCGCGATGCAATAAGATACGCTGAAAGAGACCATGAGAAAAAGACAGCAAGTGAAGCAAAAACAGCCCCTAAAAAGTTCTGGAAACACGTCAACTCCAGGCTCACATCGAGGAGACAAATATCAACCCTGGTCAATAAAGATGAATCGACGGCCAAAACACTGTCAGAAAAGGCAAATGCCTCAACTCCTTCTTCAGCTCAGTTTTTAAACCAAAAAAGACGACCAAGATGTCACAAAAGCGAGACAAACCCCTGAAATGACTCTCACAAAAGAGGAAGTAATAAACCAACTTAAGAAACTTCAGACAGACAAGTCAAAAGGCCCAGATGGAATTTAGGCAGTATGGCTAAATGAATGTGCTGAGTACATTGTTGAGCCACTGCTAGAGACTTTCCATACTTCTATAGAGGAAGGGGAGCTACCAAAAATTTGGCATGAAGCGATTGTTGTGCCCATCCATAAGAAAGAGGAAAGAGCAAATGCGGAAAATAACAGACCAGTATGTCTCATGTAACTGGTCTGTAAACTGATGGAAGGGTGTATCGGAGACTGCATACTGCACCATGTCTTAGGAAACGAACTGATAAACCCAGGTCAGTACATGTTCCCTCCAAACAAAAGTTGTACCACGCAACTATTTATATTCATATATACTAAATAGTCTGTGAAGCAATAATTTTTGTCCGTTTTACGTTTCAACTGCGCTCTTTATTTCCCTCGAAAAAACTTTATTTATTTAAATTAATCTTTGTTCGTTTTTGATGAAAATTTAGTGCAGAAACAACGCTGCCATGATCTTTTTATTTATACGGAATAATGTATGTTCGTTTTAAGTTTTAATGTCACTTGTTAGTTTCAGTTTAAAACTTATTTTTAATATAATTTCCATTTATTACCGATCTAGCGGAGATAAGACAGCTCTAAAAATACTACAAAAAACCTTGACAGCTAAGAAAAACTTTTGGTCCATAACATAAAGTTCATTATCCATACTCCACAGAACAATACATTTTTGTCAGGAACGTTTGTTTTTCGATGAGCAAAAAGCTGTTTTTACTCGGTCGACTTAAACTGAAAAATCCATAATGAAGACAGGGCTTTATAAATCACCTACTGATTAGCAGAAACTAGAAGGCTGCTGTAACAAAAGAAAGCTGTTTAAGGTCTCATTTAAAAGTTTATATTTATACTTAATTGCTTTTTACAAATTTGACTTTATAGTACATTCCCACAAAGTGCACTTTCGGTTGTTTCCCCGGCTTGTTTAAATGAAACAAGTGCCTTTTCCAATGAAATGACCTGGAGGGGGAGTATATGTGAGGGGATCTTATAAGTCTTCAGTTAAGAGCTTTTGACCATAATTATTGCAATGGTACCATTTTATGCTTCCAAACTCTTCGATTCGAGAAGTGGTATCAAAAGTGTAGTTTTTCGTGATATATGGCACTTATTGGTGGTAAAAATTACAAAAAGTACGTATATATGAGCAATAGGTTTTAAATCTGTCTTCCCGGGATATGCCTTAAAAAATGAGTGCATCACGCTAACAGAAGTAGTGGATTATCTGAAAAGTAAGCATAAGGACTTTAATTGTCTAGCTTATTAGGGGGAACTGGAGGAGGAAGTTGCAGGAGGTGTTCTTGCAAACCTCCAGTTAAGGGTTTTGGACCAAAATTATTACAATGATACCGTTTTATGCTTCCAAAATTTTCCACTTAAGAAGTGGCACCAAAGTTGTGTTTTCAGTGCTATATGTCACTTACGAATAGTAGAGTTGATAAAAAGCACGTAGATGCGAGGAAAAGTTTTCAAATCAGCCATTAAACATCACTTTAAAAAGTTCTAGTAGCCCACTAGCCCCAGCTTTTCTACTTGAGACATGGCACCGAGCGTCAATTTTAGTGCTATTTGAAACTTCCAGATGGTGGAATTTATAGAAAAAACGCAGATATGAGCAATTTTTTTTGTAAGAGCTATTAAAAATCTATATAAGATGTTCTAGTAGCCCGCTAGCCCCACTTCTTGAGAAACGGCATAAATAGTGACTTTTTTCGTTCCATATAGCACTTGTTGATGGCGAAATTTAATTAGACCACGTATATATGAGATATAGCTTTTGAATAAGCTCTTAAGCATCTCTCTATGATGTTCCAGTAACCCGCTAGATCTGGAATAAAGAAGAAAAAATGACCGTTTTAACATTTTTTAACTTTTAGTTAATATGAACTGTGGTTCGCTCTTTACTCTGTTGTAGCTAATGCTTCAACCATGACAAACAGTTCATTGTAAATTCTCCTCAGAAACTAGTTAACATTAAAATCTGTAAAATCTAATACATGGTAGGATTTTTAGAAACCTAGTAAACAGAAGCAATCGCTTATAATTCAGCCATTAAACACTTATCTACGACGGTGTGGTAGCCTGTTAATGTTTCAAAAGCTTATTGATGAGTAGACGATTTAATAAACTTAATAAGGGGGCTTGGGGGGTAGTGTACGGAAGTAGTTCTTGTGAACCTCCAGTTAAGCGTTCTGAAACATAAATATTACAATGATGCCTGTTTTGTGCCTCAGAGCTTTTCAGCTTAAGAAGTTGCAGCAAAAGTTTTGTTTTCAGTGCTATTTCTCACTTATGAATGTAAAATTGATAAAAAACACGTATATAAGAGCAATAGCTTTCAAATGAGTCATTAAACATCACTTTTATAAGTTCTGCTAGCCCAATAGCCCCAAACTGTAAAGAAATTGTTTGAGATTCAACAAAAATTGTTTGTTATGTTTATAAACAACAAAATTGGAATTTTAAAAACTGAAATTGAATATTGGAGATCATTTTACAAATACATGGTCATTATTGAAGCAGATCGACAGTAGACACTTGAGAAAGAAGTATCTTCCAATCAGTATAACAGTTAAACACGGGCCTGAGATGAAGATGATATGAAATCGAGGCAAAAATAAAAAAAAGACTTCCCCCCTTTTTCTACCTTCTGAGGTGAACGGTTTCAATAATAATGCCACGAATCCTGTCTTTTCTGAATACCTTTGACTAACTCGTAAGATCTCATCAAATGTTTTGTTTGCTGCCTCATCAAATATGTGTGTTACAAAATTGAAACCTTGGAAAATAGATCTTCTGCTTAAATGAAGTACAACAAAAGTGTTTTCAGCTTTACAACTTTGTTCAGTCCTAATTTATAAGGTTTTGAAGATATGCAAAACATTTTCTAAATTTAGAAGAAAAAAAAACTACATTGATATGGCTTAAAATTCTACACACACAACACGAATTGCATTTTCGGAACTAAACCTTGAGAAATAGAAACTAATAACTGAAAATTAAGGTAAGATGTTGTTTTGTCAAAATTTCTATAAGTATAGACCTGCCATGTAGGCAAATTTAAGGACCCTCTAGTGGGACAAGGAGTGGAAATAGGTACTACAACATACCTTCCTGTGACATACTTTGATTCTTCTGCACTACCTAGAACACATACGCGACGTGATATAGGGAATGTGCGGGTTTCTTTCATAAGAGAAATAAAATGTAAGGCGTCGCTATTTATTGGGCTTAAAGTATTTAGAATATTATTTTTGGGGGTTTAGGGGGAAAAATACCTAGGCTTGTTTAGGCATTTAATATATGCTATGCTCTATCCCCCCTCTTAATGTGTAAATAAATAGCCGAAATTCGTTTCTAAACTACTATATTTTCATCCTATTTTGTTCTACTTCATTAGCATCAACCAAACTTCACTTTTCGCGTGTGTTTCCTGTAGACTGTAGTGTGTTTCCTGGAGCCTGTAGACCCATCCCTGAAATTTTCATTTTCCTAACCGAACCCCTTTCCAAGATAGTCGAAAATAGCTAAAGTATAATTGGCACTGCTTTATTAGCTGTAAGCCATGCAAGATAGATAATAAAAAAACTAGTCAAACATGTTCTTTCAACGGAGAATTGGATTGCAAACAGTAGTTTCAAACTGGGTTTACAATATTTAAACTTTAGTTTTTGGGGGTTTAGGGAAAAAAAGTACCTAGGTCAGCTTACGTATTTAACATATGCTACGCTTTACCCCCGTCCTCCCTAATGTGAAAATATATAACCAAATTTTGTTTCTAAACCATTATATTTTTTATTCTATTTTGTTTTATTTCATTCGCATTAACCGAACTTTACTTCTCGCATGGTTTACAGCTAATAGAACAGTACTGTAGAATTTTACGGAACTTTTTTTACTTATAAAAATACACTATCTTAAACATTTTCTGAAACATAAGACACAAGTTATCAATATTAATAAACTAAACTGAATACTTACCATCAAAATCAGACTGTCTTCTCTCTCTGATCTCTCAGAATCAGAATGTCTTCTCTCTCTGATCTAAATGCCCCCTAGGCAAAATCGCCGCTTCGTCGTTTAAAGGTCTTAACCCTAGAAGGGTAAGCTTTCGTAAATTTTACGACGCAAAAACACTTTTTCGCGGTGGCCATGGAAACGGATGCATTGCGCGAACCGACCTCCCCGATATGCTAATATTATGACTAGCCAGTTCTTATGCCGTCACCGAGTTTTATTATTTTAACCGGTTGGGGAGATATTAAGGGTGAGTAGTAAAATTTACGAAAGCTTACCATCTAAGTAACTTTTTCACCTATTTCAGGAAAAGGGATTTTTTGATCAAAACTTGTTAATTAGTAAGCTTCTTCGGACAATGAGGTTAGATTATTTTTTTAACGTTATTGACAAGCTTCGTAGCAAATTTCGTGAGGAAATAGCACATGAAAATGCTGAATTTGGCTATTTTCTGATTTAACAAATGAGCAGGAAAAATTTTTCACGCTGACAAATAGAAATGTCACGACTGACAACTGGTTTACATCGATTCCGTTTGCAGCAGAACTACTGAAAGAACCGTATCGACTGACTACAGTTGGTACAGTACAAAAAAACAAGAGAGAAATTCCGGAAGAGCTGCTTGTAAGCAAAGGGAGAATCACAGGAACCTCAATGTTCTGTTTCGATCGGGAGCTGACTCTAGTGTCTTATCTTCCTAAGCCATCAAAAATGGTCCTGCTTCTGTCAACTTGCCATGAGGGTACCAGTATCACGTATCCAAGCAAGAAGCCTGAGATCATTGAGTACTACAATAACACCAAAGGCGGTGTAGACACATTTGACCAAATGTTTAGTTCAATGTCAGCGGCTCAGAAGACCAACAGGTGGCCCATGTGCATGTTTTATGGGCTGATCAACATCGCGTGTATCAACAGTTATGTCATCTACTCCTTCAATATCTCCAAATCTGGTGGAAGACCAGTTTCACGAAAAGATTTCAAGAATGTTCTGTTCAAAGAGTTGACCCAGCTGCATATGACCACTCGCTTAGAAACCCCCACTTTGCAGTGCTCGATCAGACTCGATATCAGTCAAACAATGGAGGTGACAGGTGAAATACATTCGGGAACGTCTGTGGAAGGGAGAAGAACGACCTTCAGCTTTTGCCCAGCACGCATTCACCGAATGACTACCAATTTTTGCAACCACTGCAAAAAGCCGTTCTGCGGTGAACACCGTGCGAAGTCATGCATACCATGTGACTCCAAGAAATGAAAGCAACCTTTTGTGCTGTGTAAAACATTATCTGTAGATCTGTTTTCGATAATTCCCTCTTACTTTTAAAATATACTTAAGTGCCGAGTTTTAAAAGTCAATGTTTCTCGAAGTAGTAATTTTTACGAAAGCTTACCATCTACGTAACTTTTTGGGAAGCTTACCTTTCTAGGGTTAATATTAAATCTACTTCTGTATTATACGTTTGTATATAGTTGAAGGAGGTGATTTTGTTTGTCAAATTGATCTAAATTGATCTCTAATTAGGTCTTGGGAGGGCATTTAGTTGCCCTTCAATCTTTACGGTCTCTTAAATAGGGGACTAAAACAAAAAAACAACATACAGAAACGCATCCGTGATCAGTCTTCTTACAAAAACATACAATTCTATAATTGTGCAGATAGGAGATCATAACCACCACAATAACATTATCTGATACGCTGAATCTGAAGGTATGATTTACATTAAGATTTATTGACTTTTTGGAGGGTGTTTCTTCCTTTTTCGAAAATCAGGCCCCCTGTTTTCAAAATCCCTTAAACCATCAAAATCACTTTATCTTCTGAGGCTTGGAGCCTTTGGTGGGTAGATATTAAACGTACTGAAATTTATATATTTGCAATCTACACAAAAGCCCAATTCTGATTAATTTTTTTTTTATAAAAATTCCATTTTTGAGTTTCGGTTAAAATTGAGCTGTATCACTCCTTAATTACAGTTTAACACTATGAACTGTTTGATAAAATCTATTCGGCAAACGTCCAATTTTTTAATTAATCCTGTAACAAACCGGAGTTTTTGAAGCGCGATTCATGCTATTAAAGTGTAGTATTTCTGAGTCCAGTTGAAATGTGCACTAATTTACGAAATTCTCTTTTTTGGGAACGCTTCTGGTTCCTTTATGTGTACGTAAAGGACATATATCCTTACAGGCTTCTTTTCTTTGATATATTTGCTTACTTGGTTATTCAGTGTAAGCAGCAAATTTATGGCAAATCCAGGGAAGAACTTTTTTTTAACAGTTTTTGGGTCTCATTAAAAAATGACGTTCATCGCAAAAACATAAGTTGTTCCTACAAAAGGATTTTCGTTATTAATTAGAAAAAATTGAATTCAGAAAGCAATATATTTTCCCCATTAGTACTGTTAAGATTAGGGTAGCATCTTAAGAAATTTTGTACATACAGAAACTCACAAAAAATGTATTTAAAAAAAGCGATTGTAAAAGTTAAAAGATAATTTTTGTTCATAAATTTCTGCGGGTTCATTTTGCAGACAAGAAAGCTCAACTTATTTCAAAGTAAAAATATATTTCCTTATTTTTATAATTATCTTTTTATACTCAAAATTCAATTTACATTCCCCTTTTTCTGCTATAATTCAAATATTTGAATTGAACTTATACTGAATATAATACTTTCAGTGGTCCTATAGTCAAATTTAAAATGACATTCAAGAAACTTAAAACTACTGTTGAAGTTCAAACAGTGCAGCTTTTCCACTTGAGACACGACACCAAAAGTGCCGTTTATAATGCCATTTGATTTTGATAATGGTGGAATTTATATGAAAGACGTAGATATGTGCAGTATCTTTTATATGAGTTATAAAAGATCTGTCAACGATGTTCTGGAAGCCTGCTAGTGCCACCCTTTGAGAAATAGCACAAAAAGTGCCATTTTAGTGCCATATGGCACTTGCAGAAAGCAGAATTGATGAAAAGCACGTAGATATGAGAAATAGCTTTTGAATGTGCCTTTAAGAATTTCTCTATGATGTTCTGGTAGCCCGCTAGACCTGTTAAAAACAAACAAACGGGAGACAGATCCGTGCTACCGATGAAAAAAAGTGATTTTCCTTTTTGTTCAGAAAAAGGGACTGTAAATTCCTTGTAAAAGGTTTTGGCCATGTCGATTCCAATGGTAGACTTTTCATTTTGATCAGACGCCATTTTCGAGTGGTTTGAGGCTTTTTTTCGAAATCAACATAAATTTCTTTTCGCAATAAACTTTTAGTTTTAAGACGAACCGAAATAATAGTTAACTTTCCTGAGTCAGTGACAAATGGAAATTTTTTAAACTTTTTGTTACTATGGACTTTGGTTACTCATTACTAGGTTGCAGCTGCCGCTGCAACCATGATACCTTGCCGGAACATGCTTTAAAAAATGAGCCAGGAAAATAACTGAAAAAAAACCCAGCGGATACCGATACCGATATTCCCGATACGATACATGCGATACCAATACGCCCGATACCAATACGCAAGATACCGATACGCCCGATACCACATACAGCCCTTCCCCTGGGACTATGGAGGGCCATATCATCATCAAAACCATATATATTGGACCTTTCAACTATGTTAAACAAAATGGCTATCTCAAAATTTTTATGGACTAGTTTGGGGGCAGGGGCGTGTAGGGAGGGGGCACTATTTGCCCTCCAATCTTTTTGGTCAATTAAAAAGGGCACTTAAAAATTTAATTTCCTTTTAAATGAGCTAATACACACCTCTCTATGATGATCTGGGCACCCCCTAGCCCTGCTAGAAAAGAAAAGAAAAAAAAGGGAGACAGATCAGTGCTACCCATGCAAAAAAGTCAATATCCTTGGTGTTCAATGTGGGAGACTGTAATTATCCTACAAAAGGTTTTGGACAATTTTGATTACAATAGTGCACTTTTTATTTCCATTTGACGCCATTTTCAAGAAATTTCAGGCTCTTTTTTGAAATCACAATAAATTTATTTTTGTATTAAACTTTTACTTCTAAGAATATCCGAAACAACAGTTACCAATCCTGATTCAGTGTCAGATGGCAATTTTTTCTCACTAGACTTTGAAAACATGTTTTTGAACTTTTGATTACTATGGGCTGTGGTTAGCTCTTTACTTGGTTGTAGCTGCTGCTGCAACCATGACTACAAATTTAGTTTCAAATTGTTAATTCTAGCCAATCATTCGCACGGGATTCTGACTAATGGACAATTCTTCTGGGATTGGTATGTTTTGATGGGCGTCTTTGGGCTGAAAAACCTCTTCCTAGCTAATTTATCTATTACGGGTTGCCTCCCCGTAGTAGCATAATATTTGTAGGCATGAATATATAATGAGTCGGAGGTAAGAGGCTTGAGATTGTCTGTGCAGGATTTCGACTATTGTTGATAGAAGAGCATCGCCAAGTGCTGAAAACCATGTTGTGACCAAGATGGGCCCAGGATTGCACAAAGCCTCCATTCATGGAGGTCCCAGGGACTTCTTGCTGTCCGGTTCTAAGCCGGCTTAAGCACTTCGGTGTAGACTTGAGAAGATCTGTGATCCCCGTCCTGCACTGGTATCCGGGATCACTGCTTTTCCTGAGGCGAAACAAATTTCAATGATTTAAAGAACATGAAAATTGCAACATGGAATGTTACAACGTTAAAAAATGACTATCGTGTCGACATTTTGACTGACGAATTCAGACGCTTCGAACTAGACTTTTAGGAGTTTCAGAAACTCATATCCCAGGGGTAGGAAACATGAAATTAGGTGATATAGAATTTGTTTACTCAGGCAGGAAGGATGGGTTACATAGACAGGGAGTAGGGATCATGATGAATAAGGAAGCTGCTAAGTCTTGTTTAGGCTGGGAAGTTATTAATAATAGAATACTAATTGCTCATTTTATGACTAGTAAGTTCAAGGTATCAGTTATAGTAGTATACGCCCCTGTAGAACCGACTGATGGAAATACTAGTGACTCAGATGAATTCTACTTACAGTTACAGGAGCAAATAGACAAGGTCCCACGTAGAAATATGATGTTATTGCTGGGAGATTTTAACGCCCAGGTTGGTAGAAATAAGGATAGATGGTATCCCAGCTTAGGTAAATTTGGTGTAGGAAAAGAAAACAGTATTGGATACAGACTTTTGCAATTTTGTAGGTATAACAATCTAGTTATAACCAATACGGTGTTTGGTCATAAAATGGCTCATAAGCTAACATGGTATTCACGTGATGGTAAGACAGCAAACCTTATTGATTATGTTATAGTAAATCGAAGACTGGTTGGATCAATACAAGATACTAGGGTATATAGGAGTGCTGTTATTGATGTTAAAAGTAAAGATCACCATCTAGTAGTGTCAAGGGTTAATTTAAAGCTGAAATATCGGAAGGGTAATTACATCCCGGGAAGTTATGATGTTAGTAGACTCCAGGATGAGAATTTGAGAGAAACTTTCCAGGAACAATTGAATACTAAACTTGAGAGTTTAAAATTTGATAATTTGGAAGATGGTTTGAATAATTTTAGAAATATAATTTGTGAAGTTGCTGAATGTGTATTATGGAATAAATCTAGAACTTCATCTAATAATATCAGTGAAAAAGCTTTAATTTTAATAGAAAGTAGAAATGAAAAGAATTATCTGAGTTATAGATCACATGAAAACAAAAGAAATGTAAAGAAAGTGGAGAAAGAATTGAAATATGAACTAAGGAGGTGTGAAGTGGAGGCCATGGATAAAATTGCCGAGGATTTAGAAGATGCAGCTAGACGGCATAATAGTAAAATATTGTACTGGCACGTTAACAAATTGAGAGGTAGTAGTCAATCCGGACTTGTCCCAGTTAAAGATAGGAATGGGGTGGCAATTAGCGATAAGACAAAAGCTAAAGCAAGATGGGCCGAACATTTTGAGAATTTGCTTAACCGAGATAGAGTTGCAGGAAAAAATATAGAGGAAAATGAAAAAGTTTGTGATACCTTGGAGGTGAAGGACGAGTGGTTTTGTGAGGAGGAATTAGAAACAGTACTAAAAGGATTAAAGAATAATAAGGCTCCAGGTGCTGATAGGGTTGTAAATGAGTTTCTTAAATATGGTGTCTCTGAGGTTAGAAAGAAGTTATTGGAGATTATGAATATGATTTTTGAAAAAGGGGAAGTACCTAATGATTTTAGGAAAACCTTAATTAAGCCACTTTATAAGAAAGGTGATAAAAGTGAGTGTGGTAATTATCGAGGCATTAGTCTGGTCTCTGTAGGTAGCAAATTGCTTAGTAATATGATACTTTTTAGACTGAGAGATGCCGTAGACAAAGTTTTAAGAGAAGAGCAGTGCGGTTTTAGAAAAGGTAGAGGATGTGTTGACCAAATTTTCACTCTTAGGTTAATAATTGAGAAGTGCCTAAGTTTTTAAACACCTTTAGTCCTCAGTTTTATAGATTATGAGCAAGCGTTCGATTCTGTTGATAGAGGAGCTTTAGTAAAGGTTTTATCCTTGTATGGTACACCAGACATACACATTCAAGTGATCAGCGCTATGTACGAGAATAGCTCTACTGCGGTAAAGATAGGACAAGAGGGTCGCAGCTGGGTTTGTATTAAATCAGGAGTTAAGCAGGATTGTGTTCTATACCCCTGTATATGGAGTAAGTTGATGGACTTTGTTGTCAGGAGCAGAGGAAAGGCAATGGGAGACCACGGAATCAAATGGGGAGAAAAGTCTCCTGGACTTGGATTATGCTGATGATTTAAGCATCCTAGATGAAAGTGTGAGCAAAATGAATGAAGTTTTAGAGGTTTTGCGAGTTCAGGGTGCTAGTATTGGTTTGAAAATTAATGTTAGGAAGACCAAGTCACTAAGGCTAGGAATAAGTGAAGATGAAAAGGTGACGTTGGGTAATGAAAAGATTGATCAGGTGGGCAGTTTCACTTACCTTGGTAGTATTATTAGTAAAGATGGTGGGAGCAGTGAAAATGTTAAAAATAGAATAGCCAAGGCTCAGGGTGTTTTTTCACAGTTAAAAAAAGTCTGGAAGAATAGGAAGATAAGTCTGCAAACCAAGATTAAAATATTAGAAGCTACAGTGATGACAGTGGTCAAATATGGCTCTGAAGCATGGACGCTCCGAAAAGCGGATGAAGATTTGCTAGATGTTTTCCAGAGAAATTGCTTAAGGATTGTTCTGGGTACCCGGCTGACTGACCGTATTTCAAACAATAGGCTATACGAAAAATGTGGTTCAATACCGCTTTCTAGGTCTATAATGAAAGAAAGGTTGAGGTGGTTAGGGCATGTTGTTCGGATGAAGGATGACAGATTGCCGAAGATTGTTCTTTTCGGCCAACCATCTAGGGCTAAACGGAAAGCAGGTCGTCCTCGTCTGGGTTGGGAGGACGTCATAAAGAAAGATTTAAAGGAAATGGGAACTTCGTGGGCGGGTATAAAAAGGGAGGCTTTGAATAGATTGGGGTGGAGGAGGAGCGTGCGTAGCTGTGTTGGCCTCAGGCGGCTTGGTGCTGCGATGAGTTGTTAGTAGTAGTAGTATTAATCAAGAGAGCTTATCTGGGCAAAACTTTCATTGTGTAATCCCTATTTTTACTGTCACAAGAAAATGGATGAGATGAGCAAACCGATTGCCTAAGTGGGTACTCCACCATTATATCAGGGGCTGCGTATATGCCTAAAATGAAAAAAAAAACAATTAATGAGTAAACGAAAGTTTATTTTAAGTTGACCAATATAAACATTATTGAGGAAAATAATGGAACTTGGCACCTTCTGAATGACTGTAATTAAAAATCCTATACATTTAGCTTTAGAGTCTAAAAACTCATTTTCTAGCCAAGTACTTTGTTTATCATGTCTACCCAAGCACCACATTTAACTTGTGAACAGTTATTGCCTAGACACTGAATTCTGGCTAGACATATATCTAGAGATGGGATTCTAGCTTGACACATTTCTGAAAGCTGCTTTACAACAATTATTGGCTAAGTATATTTCCTTTGTTTCTTCTATTTTATCTTGAATATGATATTGTATAGTTTAATTGAATATCCGGTAAAATTCTATTTTAACTCCTTTTGGCTATCTTGGAAAGGGGTTAGGTTAGGAAAATGAAACTTCCAGGGATGGGTCTAAAGGCTAAAGTATGTCCAGGGAAGTTATTTTTAAGTACATACCTCCACTCCTTCTCCCTTTAGAGGGTCCTGATGTTTTCCTACATGACAGGTCCATACCTAGCCTATTGAAATTTTGACAAAAAAACACTTAATCTAGTTTTCAATTTTCATTTTATTTTTCTCTGGTTTTAGTTCAAAAAATGCAATTCCTTTTGTTTGAGTAGAACTTTAAGCCATAACTATGTTTTTTTTCAAAACTTAGGCTAGGAAATATTTTTGTATATCTTTGAAACATTATAAATTGGACCAACAATACTTTAAAGCCCAGTGTCGAAATTCATTAATACTTTTGCGCCCATCACCCACAACCCACAGCTCCCAACCTTAAAGATAAATACAAACATAGCCAAGCATTAATTCATAAGACTCATCATTACTTTATTGGTTTTTTTTAAAGAATTATTAGTTTACCTTTAGTATAGTGAATTTAATATACGTTTCTTCTTTAAATAGTGATTTAGAAAATATCATTACCTGAGTTAGTAAAAAACACAGATGGGGCGGACACAAAAGAATTCTACTAGTAACAAAGCTATATTCAATTTATGTCAGCAATACCAATGTTTCGGTAAAGGGAATTTGATGAAGATAGATCATATCAAGTTACTGGAGGGGAGATTTGGGTTTTGTCGGCAAACACATTTCACCAAGAAACGATCAAGTTACAAGGGAGACTAACTTTGGGTGTTCACAAATATTCCAAATATGTCATTCAGTTTTGGGTTCTGAATTATTCAAAATACTTGTAATATATACATGCGGCCGTTGACCTTGCTTATGTTTATTATTCCCCAGAAAAAAATTTTATTAAGTGAAAAACAATAGCCCTTGGATTTATCATAAAATGTAATATATGCCCCATTGTTTGAGGTTTTTGGGACTTTTTATTTAACAAAACACTTTTTAGTGCCCTGGTCATAAAATTCTATCATCAAGGTAAAAATTAAGAAAAAAGTTCCTAATCATCTCAAAAAAATGTGTGCTATCTTCAGATAGATGAAAAATTTCAAATGAGCGGTCACTCACCACAATTTAGATTGCAAGGTCAATCAGCTCAGATCAGAGGTTATTTTTAGAGGTCACACACTGTTCTTGGGGACTAAACCATATCTACTTGACTAGTAAATCAAGTTATATGCCTTTGTTCTCTGATTCATAATATATACGTCTTACCGCGTTTAAAAGTCTTGAATGAGTACAGACCAGATGACATTTTCAGGGGTCACACACTATTTTTGGGGACTAAACCGTATCTGCTTGATTAGTAGCTCATTTGAAAGTCTTTTATTCTCTGATTCATAATATATACGTCTTACGGTGTTTAAAGGTCTTGAAATAGCTCCGAGCAGAGGTAATTTTCAGGGTTCACATACTTTTTTTAGGGACTAAACCAGAACTGCTTGAATAGTAACTCATTTGAAAGCCCTATTTTCTCTGATTCATAATATATACATCTTACGGTTTTTGAAAGTCTAGAAGTCACGTTTAAAAGTTATTAAAAATATATTTTTTAATGAAAGATTGACTTTGGCCTTGCTTTGGCTTATTAGGCCATATACAGTGTTTTTATTAAGTGGAAACAAAATCCTTAGGATTTAACACACAATGCAATATGTGCCCTATTGTTGCATGACTTTGTGACTTTTATTTAACAAAATCAGTTTTTTTTTTAGTGCCCTGGTCAGGTTCAGATAGCTCTGGGATAGCTCTTGGTTTTGTTTCACAAAGCCTGAGATCCAGTGAACCCCAGCTATGTTGTATCGCACCCAACTCTGGCGTTTCGACACTAATCAATTTGCCCCATTCAAAGCCAAGTTTTCTCTCTTCTTTAGGAGTGAGACCGTTATTCATCAGTTGACATTTTAGGAGATATTCTACAAGCTCTTTTTCTTGTTTGTCAGAAAAAACAGTTTTTCTTTTCAGGTTGGGCGATGGGCTTGGGCGACTTGGGGGTGTAACTGGATTCGCTCGAGGTTCTTCAGCAATTCCTTGTCGTTTTTTTTCAGAGCGTAGCCGACGGTTGATTTCTTCAGTCCGTAGGTTTCTGCGGCATTTCTAATAGATAGTCTACGCTCTAAGACTGCATTCACCGCCTTCTCCAAGGATTCGGCATCTGGTAGATCATGTTTCCTGATGTAGTTGCGAACCGTTGTCCAACTAGAAACAACAAACAGTAAATGCACAGGAGATAACCTAAAAATAGCTTTAAGAGGCTATGACATGTTCTGTGTCAAAGGTGACTCCTTTTATTTCATAGTAGGCAAAAAAGAAAATTTTTGTTGAAGTATAACTAAAAGTTAACTAAGAAATTTAGCGAAAAAAAAAGAAATCAATTAATAAAAAAACAGAAAGGTAAAGGTATGTAGGGTATTGGTTTGTGACGGTTAAATATTTATTTTTAATGCTTTAATATATCGAAATCCATCGTATTGCACAAAAACTATTCTATCCAAGAAACATAGCCCGTTCCCTATAAGGTAAAAGACAATTGCCTAATGTAAGTTCATATTCCACTCCCAAAAAGAAAAACCCAGGAAAAAAATTTCCCTTTTTGCAGTTCAGACCGAAAATCTAAACAAAAATTCACCATCTAAAAGACCACGATCCTTATAGAAACCCAATAGAAAAAAAAGATGAGAATCTAAAAACCTAGTTTTGAATTTATTTATTTTTTTTTATTTTTTTCTTAAACTCAATCAAACTGCAGGAATCTATAAACTTTCTCACTATTTTGTCAGAAACATCCTATGATTCCTTCTACACATAATACCATAATTATTTATTGTACTTAATGTCACATAACGTTAATTTTGAAATTAGTTTAAACATAAAAGAAGAATCATCCGAATTTCTGCGTTATAATGAAAACGGAACAAAAAATTAGGTACTTTCGTAATATCTGGGCCTCTCTAAAAAGTCCAGTTTGGTTAATACTAATGAAATAAAATAAAATAGGATGACTATATAATAGTTTAGAATCAAATTTGGGCTATATATTTGCAAAATAGTCGGAGTGGGGGGCAAAGCATAGCATATATTAAGCACGTAACCTAACCTAGGTACCATTGTTCCCATCTAAACTCCAAAAAACCACAGTTCAATATCATACACGCAATTAAAACCACGCTAGACAAAATATTTCTCTCAGCGGTGTGTTGAATCATCTTGTATCAAAATGGGCTTTCAACGCCCGTTTGACTGTACCATCTAGCATCTCTTATATGACTTCTTTAAAGAGGCCCGGATAATGCGAAAGTACCGAAAATTATAAACAAAAATGAAGTTGGACAGTTGGACACTGAGGTGAAGTTGGACACACGGGGCAACCCTAGACAGTGTCCAAAGTCGCCCCTGAATTGCTGTCCAATCTCGTCCCTATCAAATTAAGTTAAAAAAATGGCGTCCTGACAAAAAAGTACTTGGAATAGACGAATCAAACTCAGGGCATAAACAGAGGATGTATCTATCAGCTGTAAAACATCAAGAGCAAAGAAAAACTACCACGTTTTGTTACCGCGAATCGAGATGATCTTGTGACTCCCAGATTTTTTTTAAGCATCAAAAAACTTTCTTACCTCTTATTCTGGAGCTAACAGTTCTGTTATATTTCAAACTTACCGCCAATGTACACATACATAAGTATCATCTACACTTTTTTTGGATCGATAGAAGCAATAGGCTAGATGTCAGGTTCGATGTCCAAGTTCGCCCCCTTCTCTCCCATATATATATATATATATATATATATATATATATATATATATATATATATATATATATATATATATATATATATATATATATATATATATATATATATATATATATGTAGGCTAGATGTCAGGTTCGATGTCCAAGTTCGCCCCCTTCTCTCCCATATATATATATATATATATATATATATATATATATATATATATATATATATATATATATATATATATATATATATATATATATATATATATATATATATATATATATATATATATATATATATATATATATATATATATATATATATATGGGAGAGAAGGGGGCGAACTTGGACATCGAACCTGACATCTAGCCTATTACTTCTATCAATCCACAAAAAATAGGGTAGATGATGCTTATGTATGTCTACATTGGCGGTAAGTTTGAAATCTAACAGAACTGTTAGCTCCAGAATAAGAGGTAAGAAAGTTTTTTGATGCTTGAAAAAAATCTGGGAGTCACAAGATCATCTAGATTCGCGGTAACAAAACACGGTAGTTTTTCTTTGCTCTTGATGTTTTACAGCTGATAGATACATCCTCTGTCTATGCCCTGAGTTTGATTCGTCTATTCCAAGTACTCTTTTTTCAGGACGCCATTTTTTAAACTTAGTTCGATAGGGGCAATATTGGACAGCAATTCGGGGGCGACTTTGGATACTGTCCAGGGTTGTCCCGTGTGTCCAACTTCACCTCAGTGTCCAACTGTCCAACTTCATTTTTGTTTATAATTTTCGGTACTTTCGCATTATCCGGGCCTCTTTAAAGAAGTCATATTAGAGATGCTAGATGGTACAGTCAAACGGGCGTTGAAAGCCCGTTTTGATACAATATGAGTCAACACACCGCTGAGAGAAATACTTTGTCTAGCGTGGTTTTAATTGCGTATACGATATTAAACTGTGGTTTTTGGAGTTTAGATGGGGAAAAAGGTACCTAGGTTAGGTTACGTATTTAATATATGCAATGCTTTGCCCCCACCCCCCTAATGTGTAAATATATAGCCCAAATTTGTTTCTAAACTATTATGTAGTCATCCTATTTCATTTTATTTCATTAGTATTAACCGAACTTGACTTTTTAGAGAGGCCCAGATATTACGAAAGTATCAAATTTTCTGTTCTGTTTTCATTATAACGCAGAAATTCGGATGATTCTTTTTTGATGTTTAAACTAATTTCAAAATTAACGTTGTATAGCTTTAAGTGCAATAAATAACGATATTATGTGTAGAAGGAACCATAGGATTTCTCTGACAAAACCATAGTGAGAAAATTTATAGATTCCGGCAGCTTGATTGAGCTTAAGAAAAAAATAAACCCTCCATTGGGGTTTGCTGTCCCCTCAGTGACACAGGCCTTTTTTTCTTTTGGATCATGGCTGACCAGTGAAAGTTGGTCAGACCTTTATAATTCTAATAACCTTGATGATAAAATGTAGATTTTTCACAAAAAACTAACTGATTCGTACTCATTATTTTTCTCAGAAAAAAAAATCAGAAAATGCTCCAGTGATAAACCTTACATAAATGATCACATAAAAATGTTAATCCGCACGAAGCCCATAATAAACATTCATAAGGATTAATAAATAAACATTTCACGAAAGGCAAGCTTGCGAGTCATTCTTAAACTGGGGATCTCATTACTATTCTCATCAAGAGAATTTAATTTCTTTCAAAAGACAATCCCAGGAAAATTTCTCCACTTATGAAAATGACTAATACAAAAACAAAAACTTAATTGCAAGGAAAAAAACATAATAACAAATAGCTGTCAGTGGTGTATACTTTATTAGAACTTGGAACGTATGTCTAGATAATTTGAATAACAAAGGATTTTAGTATCCCTTTTCCCAAAATATTATATACAAAACAGTGAATTACTTCAAATAATTATTAAGACTGTTTACGATTGATTCATATTCATGGGAAAAGGTAATCTATTGCAACATATTCAATTGGAAACTGAGTACATAGTTTGATGTTGCATATTGGTGATTTTTTATAAATTTAACTTGCAAAAATTCAAAACAGATAAATAGAATTAACTAGCCTCATTTTTGATCCAATTGTGAATCCATTTCTTTTTACGACCCTATGATTCTGAGTAAAACAACTGGAGGACATCAAGCTT
The DNA here is from genome assembly GCF_049724085.1 of Artemia sp. Qi Xiang Cuo. Taxonomy (NCBI): domain Eukaryota; kingdom Metazoa; phylum Arthropoda; class Branchiopoda; order Anostraca; family Artemiidae; genus Artemia; species Artemia sp. Qi Xiang Cuo. The sequence goes on along the minus strand of NC_142803.1, from coordinate 61,704,088 downwards.
TTTGCATGACTAAGTAAAACAGCAAATTTGCGGCAACCAGTTAAATATTTTTTACGATCGGTTCAACTAATACTTACAACACTCGATTCTCTGGAAAATCAAAAATTGATCAATTTATTCTTTCTTTAGAAGTAACTATATCTGAGAGCACGAGCTACAGGTTTCCCAGGTTGTTTTCAGACTAGAGGTTTACTGGAGTTATTGGAGCAACAAAGAGTTTCCAAATAAATAAAACAATTTTTTTAAGAAGTTATTGGAGCTTTGGCGATTTTAAGCCTATCGCCTAATAGAATCAAAGTAAAACAAAACAACACTTTATAATAAATTGGAAACTTACTCATAATCAGTAACAGCAGAACCTCCATCCCCCAGGTGTTTTTTTGTGCAATTGCGTCTATTGCTCCAAAGACACATAATTCTGCACAATACAATAAACAAAGTGTTTCATTTGTGGTTGAAATTTATCTTAAAGGTTTTTTTTATTTTAATCAAAAGCGGAGTAATTCAGTGATTATCAGAAGAAATAGATGATCAGAAGAGAAATATATAAGGAAAAAGAAAAAAATAAACCGCCCATTTGTTTTTTTCAATTTATCCATGGTTTCTGTTTCTTTAGCCTTATTATTCTTTTCATCTTTTTTTCTTTTTGTGGAACTAAATGAAAAAAAAATGACAACTAATTGTATCTTCTTTTCTGGTGTAAAGTTATTAGTTGTTTAAAAATTCTAACTATTATGAATTAAGTTTTGGACAATTCAAACTTCTGTTTCTTTTGAGATTACCAATTTAAGAGGAAATTTTTCCAGAAGATAGGCATTTGCATTCTTCAGTTCGTGTGGTTCCACATTGGATGGATGAAAAAAATTGTTCACTTTCAAAAAACAGAATTACCAGAAAATTATATAAATATCTAAAGTAATAATTTAAATATAATAAATAACCAGACTGGAACAGCATTAATTTTTATCAAAAACTTTTTTTAAGACAATTATTTCTTATAAACATCACATTTTTTACAAATAAGCCAACATGGATCACTATTTTTATCAGGATGATGATGAAATTGCTAAAAAACAATAAAACACATAAAAAAAATGAACAAAAACTAATCTAATGTATTAATCATCGGTTGTGAGAATAATAGCGATAAACAAATAAGGACATAGCTTGGGTTACAGCCATCTTCCTTTACCCCCCTGTGTGATTATTATGAAAATTGTACAGCGAAACTTGCGAAAATCTACAGCTGGTGAAAATTGAAAAAATCAGAAGCTTTCTTGCAGATATAAGAGGTATCTCACCTGATTGCAATCTTTGCAATCTTTGCAATGATTTAAATCTTTGATAAGTGTTCAAGCAACTTACAAAGAACACTTCTCAAATACATCACATACATACATACATACATTTAACTGGCTAATCATCCGTATGCCATGTTTGGTGTTTGTTCAAATTTCCTGCTTGAGGACAGGTTTGATCACATTAGTCTAGGACCCAGCCTCTGAAAACTGACACAGGTGTGGTCAGCGAGATGACCGCGAAACGGACGTTGGACCCAACGTAACTGACCATGCTGATTCCAGAAACGACCGCTATATTGTTGAGAAATGTTAGCGTGTCGTTGTAAGACCAAAGTTTTAGGTTTCTTCAGCTTTTAGCTATGAATAAAATGTGTAAGTGTCAAAGTAAAGCCAGAAATGCATCATTTCTAGAAACTTAATACAGAAAACGTAGCGAATTCACCTCGCAGCAGAGAAGAGAAGAAACTGAACAGCTAAGAAACTTTTAACTCAAAATGAAACGACTAAAAGAACAAATGGCTATTACATATTATAAGAACGAATCGTCCAAATTTCAAAACTCATCTTCCGAGGACTCATCTGCCGATTTGTTACATTTTCCTGCACACCGACACAACAAATCACAGCCTCTGTTCTTGTCAACACACGGGCAGGCTCTAGAGCAAGTTCGGCAAAGGCAGTATTCAGGAATGGTACCTTGTGGGAAAGGATCTCCCCCAATTGGAACTGGACAGATTTTGCCTTTCGAAAAAGTCCAGCCAAATCGAGTAGGGACAACTGTCGAAGGCCTTGGCAAGTTCGCTTCCAACAGGAATTTGACCTGTAGCAAAGAACGCATAGCGTGAAAAGAAAAAGTGTCATCTGTCGGAGGCGAGTATTTCAGTTCCCGTTTTTTTGGGTACAGGTGAATGCGCAAATCGTTCAAAGACCGGAAGTCACCAGGGTCTTTGCTGTACATTGCTACGACTACCTTTCGACAGGCAGATGTAAATTCTTCCAAGACAGCTGGGGCATCGTCGCACCTTAGCCTCACAATCACGTTCCAGATATCCTCATAGAGGTTCCATCTTTCAACTGCTTTCATAGCTAACTTTTTGCCCTTGCCTACTTTTTGTCTTTTTGCCTAACTTTTTGCCATTGTAAGACCAAAAACTGATCATATACAAGTTTAAGAGGATCATAATCTCCAAATTCATCCTTAGGTTTAGTAGCACTTCATGTGGTAAGAAGTACCGTGGGCAAGTAAGTCTTTACCTGCACATCTCTCTAAAACTTCTGGATTAGAAGAGATGAGTGTCTTAGCTTTTTCCTGCACTTTATGGCAGACGTTGGAAGACTTGAACTTGCTCATTTTGTTCTGTCTATTCTTCAAGTCCTTTTTCTTGCCACAGAACAAACAACAGGAACCATATGAAAATGAGCTCTCTGTGGAAAACGATCTCGTTCTTTTCCTTGAACTCCCTGGTCTAACATTTTCTTTGTCTTCATGGTCCTTAGAGCTGAAGCTGTGGAAAAAACGCTGCTGACAGCTCAAATGCCACTTTGGGCTCTTTTCCATGAAATCTTCCTTAGATGCTTCAGTCAGTAAGTACATATACTGCTTGGTTTGACAGTTCTAAAGCGTTTGCAAAAGCCGGTCAAAACTTTTCATACTTGACAGCTTCTTGTCCGTTTCTGTCTGGCAGATGACACATTCACTGAACTTCAGTCTTTTAATTTTCTTTGGACTTGAGCCATACTGCAGCTTCTTTAAAATAATCTGTTCCATGTCTGAAAAGAGCACACAGATCAGTGTAAAATAGACTGCAGCCACCTTTTCAAAACCCTAACACCATTTCTATGATTGTATATTTCACCATCATGACAAAAAAAAAAGGCAAAACAGACAAAAAAAAAAAAGTGAAAAGTTGAAGCCAATTATCAATTTTTGAGGTAGCCAGAAATATCTGGAACTCCGTAATGAAAGTACAAAAAATGAAGTTCAAAATGCCGGTAATTAATCAACCGCCAGAAATAGCTAACACTACTGTACGCCTAGTTTTGATATCATGTGGTTTTTCTCAAATATTTCTTTCTCCTTTTGGCCAAAACTGTTTTTGATGTTAAGAATTAAGATAGTAGGGTCTGGCAGATGCGACAATCTCATGTTTGTTGGAACTTTTTGGTCTGTTGGACAGATGAAGTATCCCAAATTTGGGTAATTTTTTTCTATGAAGTTGCTCACAAGAATAGACTCTTCCAGTAGCGGTGAATTTTCAGGACCACCATGTTTGCCTCCGATTCCTGTGTCTGGGTCCAGTTTCCTGTTTACAAAAGTTTCCAGGGAAGTATTTCATGGCAGAATACAAGCAAGGAATCCAGTTTACGATAGTCGCTTGTTAGCTTAACACTTACCAACCATCCAAGAAAAAGATTGGAGCTGCAGAATGCACATCAAAACAACTAAAAGATAATTACTTTCTGCAAATGCTCAGACCTCAGTGTCCTTTTCCCAAAATCCAGCTCTTACCAACATGGTATGAACACAGAGCCAGACATTTGAAACTGTGTTGGGCATAGAAACAAACATGCTCCAAAAAACGCATCTAGTAAAAAACACAACCATGAGATCATTTGAAAACTGACTCGGAACCACAGTTTATAGAATTATCCAGTAAGTTTACCACAGATCATTTCTGGTCTTTATTCTCGGTGCGAACAAAAAGCTCCTCCCACTTATTCATGGATTAGCAGGTTAGTCCGTTTGCGTCAATCAATGAAAAATGGTTCGAAATTGTATCATTCTTAATTGTGAAAGCAGAAAAAAACTTGGTGAGCCAGCCAAGTGGTTTGCAAGTGTCTCATCCCACAGGTATGACTTAATTTATAGACAAATTATATTATTAAATTAAGCAGAAAAAAAACTTGGTGAGCCAGCCAAGTGGTTTGCAAGTGTCCCATCTCACAGGTATCACTTAATTTATATACAAATTATGACTTAATCTATTATTTACATACAGTGGACTCAACTGATTGGCGTATGTAGGATTTTATAAAAAAGGGGGCGGGGGGGGGGGTTGATGAAATTTGTGAAAATAAGGAATTTTTTCTTCTAATAACTGGTGGAATAGGTGTGATAGTTTCAGGGGCGGATCCAGGATTTATTACACACAGATATTTAAAGGTCATCAAAGGTCAGGACCCTCTAGAGGGAGGAGTGGAGGTAGGTACTTCATAATACCTTCCCAGGACACATTTGAGCCTGTAGACCCATCCCTGAAAGTTTCTTTTTCCTAACCTGACCCCTACACAAGATAGCCAAAAGTAGCTAAAGTAGAATTTTACCAAAAAGACAGATGGATCTACAGGCTAAGGTATGTCCTGGGATGGTATTTTGATGTACCTACCCCCACTCTTTCTCCCACTAAAGGGTCCTGAAATTTGCCTACATGACAGGTAGAACCTATTGAAATTTGACAAAACAACTCCTTACCTTAATTTTCAGTTACTGGTTTCTTATTCTCTGGCTTTAGTTCTGAAAATACAATTCCTGTTATTTGAGTAGAATTTTGAGCCATATTAATGTTTTTTTTTTTAAATATATGAAATGTATTTGCATATCTTTTAAACCTTAATACTTGGGATTGAGCAAAGTTGTGAAGCTGAAAATTTTGTTGTTTTAATTCATTCAAGCAGAAGATCTATTTTACAAGGTTTCACTCAAAATCAAAGGCCAGGACCCTCTAGAGGGAGGAGTGGAGGTAGGTACTTCAGAATACCTTCCCAGGACATACTTTAGCCTGTAGACCCATCCCTGAAAGTTTCATTTTCCTAACCTAACCCCTTTCCAAGATAGCCAAAAGTAGGTTAAGTAGAATTTTATCAAATGTATCAAATGAAACAAGGTTAAAAAAAAAAAAAAATTATCAATTATTCCCCCTTTGTTAGCCTACTGTTTCTAAATATAAGAAATAGTGCTATTACAACTAAATTCTGAAGCATGTCTATACAACTGGAAATTTTAGATTCCTGAATTTATACTTTCTCAGCATGATAGTTGTTACCCAGACAATACCCCTCTTATTCTGATTAGGCAAATTTTTGACAGTTCATGTCATTGGCTTAGATATAAAGTAAACAAAGTACATGATGCCTTTTTATGCTCTTTCCAAATATAACTATCATTTTTTTCAGAAATAAATTTTACCCCTAACCCTATTAATACCAATTCAGGGTATATATTTGCACATTAGGGCAGTGGGGGTAAAGTTTATTTCTGATACAAATGAGAGGTAAGTTTAAAACTTACCCCCCTCCCTCTAATGTGCAAATATATACCCTGAATTGGTATATATAGCCTTGGGGGGGGGGGAGGAAATTCATTTTGACAAAAAGGATTATTATATTGGTTAAGAGCATAAAAAGGGCATCAAGTAGTATGTTTACTTTATTTGTAAGTCACTAATTTTATAACGGGTGAGATAGAGAATGATCATACTGCTAATTCTATAAACTGTGCTCGGAATTGAACAGGAAGCTGATGCAAAAGGTTGTCAACCCCTGAAATACTAGGCTACTATGCTATAGCTATAGCCTACTACTATGCTATAGCCTACTAATACTAGGCTACGCTTGCTAGGTACACTACACTTGATAAATTACTGATGGAGCCTGAAACACGTTGGCAAATACTGATATATGCTGGATGTATGAGATAATGAAATTAGCTTGTTGGCTTTTGTGGGATCATTCTATCCAGATACTTTCCCTCGACAATAGCGTTGCCTACTTAGGGCATGTATCTTGTACATGCCCTATTTAGGAGTTCCTGTTTATAATAAGGGGTGAGAATCTTCATCCGTGTTGGGTGTATGTTGTCGTAGCTACTATTAGCCTTAGCTCTAATGTGTTGTTTTGCATTATTCAGTTCATGAATTGTGAATGGGCATGTTGTAATTCCTGATGCATTTTCAGACATTTTCTTGATATAAATCATGCTTTAAATCCATTGCTTTGTGTTTTTACAAAGCCAATCATATTACCCCTTAGGTATTTTCAGATATTTTTTTGGATACAATGATTTCCAATTCCCCTTCATCAGCTTCTGGCCCTGCTTACAGATTCCAGTTTCAATATTTCTAGGTATGACCTGGTTCCAGTCCCAGTCCTTGTTCCACCGATTCTGGTTCCGTCAGTTCTGGTTCCTCCACTTCTGCCCCCCTAATTCCACGGTTCTGATCACACCATTTACTCTCCAATCTCCATCGGTTTCAGGATTTTTATGTGGCTGCCCCTTGGTACTCTATGGCCGGTTACCAACAGTACCTAGTTAATTGTATGTTTTAGATCCATATTTTTTGTGTACTGGAAGGATAAACACGTACGTTTTATTTTAAAAATTAAAGATGAAACATTTCAAAAAAGTGTATCTACATGATAAAGTTGTCTTGGCATTGAATGCTGACAGAGAAAACATTTGAACTATGAAACAAGTACTAATGGTAACACGATTGAAAATGTAGGCGTGCTTAGTCATGAAATTGAGAGATTAGATTCCTTTGGACCACTGAAAAAATTAACCATTACTGATGGTGGATATGTAAGAGTAACATTTACAGAAATGATAGCACTCAAAGACAATGCAAAAATAGGACTTAGTTGATGAAAAAGGTCAACCTCTTTCTTATGGTTCCGGTAACATTTTACCTGTTGATAGATCCTGTAACCATCTTTCTGGCATTAGCATTCAAATGAAAGCTATCTCCAAATTTCCATTAGACGCATTTTGGGACAATATGACGTGTGTGTGTAGGAGGGAGAGGGTAGCTGTCCTCTGATCACTTCCACTCTTAAAAAGAGACTTAGAGCGTCTGATTACCAATCCAATGAGCCCCCTTTGAAGTTTATATGACCACATTTTCTATAAAAACCCTATATGTCCCCAGGGCATAACTAACAACCCTTGCCCTGAAGGCTGGGTGAATTTGTTACCCACAAATACATAATTTCCAAACCTTTCTGATAGGCTTAACCAAATGGCTGTATCAAAATTTTGATTGGAAGTGTTTAGGGGAATGATAGGTGTGGAGGGAGACATTTGCCCCCTGATCACTTTCGACTAATAAAAAAGGCACTAGTCCTGTCAATTTCCAATCGAATGAGCCCTTTTTGAAGCTTTTAGGACAAAACTGTCTATAAAAACGTTATATGCCCCAAGGTTATAACTTGCGACCCTTGTCCTGAGGGTTTTGGCGGGAGGTCTGTCATCCTACAAGACATAATTTCTATACCTTTCAACTAAGTTGAACAAAATGTCCATATCAAAATGTTGATTGGAAATGTTCGGGGAAATGGCGTGGGGTGGGGGGAGGGAGTGTGATTCTCCCTCTGATTACTTTCTACTGTTAAAAAATGCAATATCCCTCTCAATTTCCAATTGAAAGAGCCTTTTTTGAAGTTTTTACGCCAAAGCTTTTTATAAAAACCTTATGTTTTTCCAGGGCATAACTTACAACCCTTTCTATTTTCCAGACTTTTCAACTACGTTGAACAAAATGGCTATCTAAAAATTTTGATTAAATGTGTTTGGGGAAATAATGGGCTTGATAGGGGGCTTAGTTGCCCTCCAATAACTTTTGACAATTAAAAAAGGCCCTAGCCTGTCCAATTTGCAATTGAATAAGTCCTTTTTGAAGTTCTTACGACAACTCCTTCGATACGAAGTGCCCTGGTCTAAAAAAAAAAAAACATTATGCCAACATCGTTCTGTACTTAGGCACTAGTGTGGTCTATAGAAAATAACACTGGTGTGGTCAAGATAGGAAATGCGGTTAGCAGGTGGATTCATATTAAATCAGGAGTTAAACAGGGTTATGTTCTATCTCCCTTTATATGGATCATTTTGATGGATTTTGTCTTAAGGAGTACAGGAAAGGCAATGGGAGACCACAGAATCCAATGTGGAGAGAAAAAATCTCCTGGAATTAGATTGTGCTGATGATTTAAGCATCCTAGATGAAAGGTTGAGCAAAAGGAATGAACTTGGAGGTTTTGCGAGTTCAGGGACCAGGAATAGGTTTAAAAATTAATGTTCAAAAAAGTGAATAAGAAAAGATGAAAATTTGACGTTAGGTAACGAAAAGATTGATCAGCTAGACAGCTTCACTTACCTTTGTTTTAAAAGACGAAAAAATGTTTGGGAAGAATAGGAAGAAAAGTCTGTAAATAAGATTAAAATTTTGAAAGCTACAGTGATGACTGTGGTCAGTTAGGCCATGGACGCCCATAAGGGGGGGGGCAGGCCCACCCCTGGCTGAATGATGTTGCCTTATTTTTATATTTTTTTCTAAGATTTCTACTATATAGCATTAAAAGTGCCAATTAGACAAGGTTTCCCCCCCCCCTCTGGAAATCAGCTTATGGGCGCACATGGATCTGGCTCTGAAGCATCGGCGCTCCGGAAAGCGGATGAAGATTTGCTAGATGATTCCAGAGAAATTGCCTGCGGATTGTTTTGGGTACCCGGCTTACTCATAGTAATTCAAACACTAGGCTGCCCAGAAAGCGTGGTTTTAATCCCGCTTTCTAGGGCTACAATGAGAGAAAGGTTGAGATATCTAAAGCACGATTTGCGGATGAAGGAAGACATATTGCAAAAGCTTGTTCTTTTTGGTGAACCGTCTAGGGCTAAACAGAAAGCAGTTCATTCGTGGTTGGGGTGGGAGGATGTCATAAATGAAGATTTAAAGGAAATGGGAACTTCCTGGAAGGGTGTAAAGAGGGAAACATTGAATAGATTGGGATGGAGGAGGGGCATGTGTAACTGTGTTGGCCTCTGGTGGCCTGGTTCTGCGGTGATTTGTTAGTAGTAGTAGGAGTATATGTACTTGGATCTCATGATCAAGAGATTAGGGGTGATAAAAATGGCTTCTTTGTGACGAAAAGCACATTTAAATTAAATTTATCAGCTTTAATTTTTAAGTTTGATGGGACAAATAATCATCCGGTAGAAAAATATTCTATCAATCTTTTATTGGTGCAGATATGATAGAACGGAATATTTCTATCAAAGCAAGGGTAGTTATGCGGGTTCAAATGGGATTATCTAATCATAATACGTGTAAGAGAGGAATAGAGTTAATTGAGTTCAGCTACTAAGCTTTGGGAGGCTATATTTTGTATTTTATGTTTTGGGAACTAATGCAGAAAACTCCAGTTGATTGGTATTTTTTTACTTTTAATTGTCTTTTTTTGTGATTGTTAAGCTGTAAAATATGTAAGTTAAGTTTTTTTTGTTTTTTTTTTCAATACGTTATCCTTAACTTAAACTTAACCAGCAACTTGTTCTATGCGATGATTTTTTTTGTTATAAATTTCAGGTTTTTATTCGTTCGAAGTGAATGAATTTTGTCAAATTTTTTGGGTTTTCGTTTGCTATATAAAAAGTAGATTTGAAAAACCATTTGTGGAAAAACTTCTATATACATGGGATTTAATGTTTACATATAATGTCTGAATAATTACATTTTTAAACGTAACTAGAAAGAAAAAGCTGTCAGGTTTGTTTAGAAATAATTACTGTAAAATTTTCTATGTCTGTTTAAATTAAATTTTGTTTTAGAAGTTGAAGATGCTTTAACAGGTGACAGCGAGAAGCCCTTCCACTTTCCAAACCATCATTTGTCACCAAAAGGTGAAGATGTTCCTTTGCTTAATTTAGCTAGCATTTCAGGACCATTTAAATTTGAATGCGACACCCAGGAATTCCAATGTTCTAACAATGAAGGTACATCTGAAATATTGGGTTTTTGTTGATTGATTGGTATTGGATAATATTTTGTTGGACAAAAACTTGACAATGGGACTTAATATTAAGATGGAACTTTTGTTTTTTCTTATTCCAATGTGAAGGTATTTGCCAAACCCTTTTTGTAGTTTTTCAAGAACATTTTTTAATTTTCACTTGAAAGTGGTTTGGTAGATTTTATTATTTTTCAATAAGCTTGGTATTAAGCCTTAAAAGCACATGACAATATTGATTATACAACCGATATTTATAGTGTATATATTTCTTTATAAATTAAGACATAAATCTGTCTATTATTTTTATTTGAAGTTGAATTTGAAATAAGTAGAAAATTGACTTTTTAGATCTGAACCACCTAGAAGCTAGATTGAACTGCCTATCTAGCTAGAAGAAAATAATAAGTCCGATTGGATTAAAATGAAACGGCGAAAGTAACGTTTTCCTCAGTTCGGACAAATAATAGTTCAAATAGGGATAAATCTTTTTTAATAGACAGTGAAAAACAATGAAAAAAAAATACTGGATATTTGCTGACGACGGTGTCACTGAATGTGTGACCGAAATATCTGGAAATTTTTTCTAATTTTTTTTTCACTTTTTATTAAAAGCATTTATCCCTATTTGAACTTGCATTTGTAAGACCTGAGTAAAGCGTGACTTTCATCGTTTTTTTTTTATAATCCAAAGCTTTGCGGCTACTCCAAAAAGTATTACCTTCAACAAATGATGTTTATTCAATTTGCTCTTCCTCTTTTAGTTACAATAATTCCTATATTTGTTGTAATATTCCCAATCCTTCACTAATGATTTAGTTTACCCCTCGGTATACTGTTTGATCGTTTAAGGTTTCATTTTCCTTATTTTGTTACATTACAAAAACTAATTTTAAAAGCTAGTTATAGTATCACCCCGAGGGAAATATATCGAGAGATATACTGTTTTTGTTTTTTATCTCTGTAAACTTTTAAAACATAATAAACTTTTAAAACGATTTTTTAGTTCTGATTTATTGTTTTATTCGTTTATTTTGAAATTCTGAAGAATTTTAATTTTAGGTCACTTTTCACCACACGTATCTGGACTACACTTACAGGGAAATACGTCACTACTTGCTTCAAAGAATCCCTCTTCGAGCGGTTTTTCAAATGGTTGTGTATCTGAAACAGAAGGAAAAGGCTTAGAAAATCAGAAAACAGGTTTAATAAGTTGCTTGCAAAGTATAGAAAATTAAAATGTATAGAAAATTGGAAAGATATCGAAGAACTGATAAAGTGAAAAAAACATATAAATGTGAGGTAACAAGATATTTTCTTGAATGCAGCATTTGAACCAGCACCAAATAGTGCATACAGGTGAGAAGCTGTTTAAATGCGATGTATGTAAAAAATACTTTTCTGAACTGGGTAGTTTAAACAGGCACCAAAGAGTGCATACAAGAGAAAAGCCGTTCAAATGCGATTTATGTGGCAAGATCTTTTTTGAAGCAGGAAATTTGAACGCACATCAAAGAATTCATACGGTTGAAAAACATTTTAAGTAGGATGTATGTGACTAGACCTTTTCTTAGTTGACAAATTTGAACACACATAAAAAAATTCATACGGGTGAGAAACCGTTTAAATGTGATGTATGGGAGAAGACCTTTTCTCAAACAGGACATTTGAACAACCATCAAAGAATGCATACGGGTGAGAAATCGTTTAAATGCGATGTATGTGGCAAGACCTTTTCTCGGGCAGATTGTTTGAACAAGCACCAAAGAGTGCATGCAGGTGAGAAGCCGTTTAAATGCGATGTTTGTGACCAGACGTTTTCTCAAGCAGGAAATTAAAAAAATCTTCAAAGAATTCATATGGGTGGGAAATCATTTCAGTGTCATGTTTGTGATCAAACCTTTTCTCGAATGCAGTATTTAAACCAGCACAAAGAGTGCAGACAGGTGAGAAGCCGTTTAAGTGTGATGAATGTGACAAGACCTTTTCTCTGGCAGAAAATTAGAACATACATA